>NC_041391.1:610709115-610776790 GCF_002162155.2 Triticum dicoccoides | reverse complement strand
AGGGGGCCACGTGGCGGCGGCGGAGTGGAGGAGAGGGGCGGCGGGGATGACGTGGCGCGCGGTAATAGGTCAGGCGACATGGCTGGGCGGTGGTGGACGTGTCCGGCCGTCGGGCGGACATGTCCAGCGGCGCGAGGAGGGAGAGGGCTAGGGTTCATCCGGGATTTGAACGGGGATGGACACATATATATAGGTAGAGGGAGCTAGGAGTGTCCAAATGAGGAGCGGTTTTCGGCCACGCGATCGTGATCGAACGACCGAGAGCATGGAGTGGAGTTTGCTGGGTTTTGGGCCACTTTGGAAGGGTGTTGGGCTGCAAGGAGAAAGGGGGGTTTCGGGCTACGCGGTTAGCCGTTGGAGTATCAAACGACCTCCAAATGACACGAAACTTGACAGGCGGTCTACCGGCGGTATACCAAGGCCACTTGGCAAACCTCGGGCCATTCCGAGAAAGTTTAACACCCGCTCACGAAGAGAGGCAAGAAGGGAACGCCGGAGGACATAGGAGCGCCGGATTGCAAAACGGACAACGGGGAAAATGCTTGGATGCATGAGACGAACACGTATGCAATGCAATGCATATGATGACATGACAATATGCAACACGTAAGCAAATGACATGGCAATGACGGCGAATAACTGGCAGACACCTGGCGCATCGGATCCGGGGCGTTACAAGCTTCTAGGGTTTAGCCTCTATGATCTCGTGGTAGATCAACTCTTGTAATACTCATATCATCAAGATCAATCAAGCAGGAAGTAGGGTATTACCTCCATAGAGAGGGCCCGAACCTCAGTAAACATTGTGTCCCCCGCCTCCTGTTACCATTAGCCTTAGACACATAGTTTGGGACCCCCTACCCGAGATCTGCCGGTTTTGACACCGACATTTGTGCTTTCATTAAGAGTTCCACTAAGTCGTCATCATAAGGCTTGATGGCTCCTTCAATCATGGACAATGCAGTCCAGGGTGAGGTCTTCCGCCCCGGATAGATCTTCGTATTCGGTGGCTTCGCACTGCGGGCCAACTCGCTTGGCCATCTAGAGCAGATCGACAGCTACGCCCCTGGCCATCACGTCAGGTTTGGAAGTTTGAACTACACCGCCGACGTCCATGGAGACTTGATCTTCGACGGATTCGAGCCCATTACAGCTGCACCCTGCCGCCACGATGAACATGACCTAAATCTGTCATCGGACCATGCTCAAAAGGTAGTGCCTGTAACCTCTCTGGCCCTAGATCCAGAGCAGATCGCGCCCTCCGAAGACGGGAGGCTTAACCCCACCACATAGACCGCAGACTCAACGACGCTAGTGCCGAACATAGATCCTACCTCTAACGATGACTGTGTCATCGGAACCTCGGACTCGTCTCTAGCCATAGGCTCCGAACCACGTGTATCTGCACCCATCGAATCTGACTGGGTGCCGATCTTGGAGTTCAGCTCCGTGGACATCTTCCAACACTCACCCTTAGGCGACGTGTTAAACTCATTGAAATCCCTCTCCTTGGCAGGAGATCCTTGGCCGAACTATGTCCGGCTTGAGTGGGAAGCGGACGACGAAGAACTTCGTTACCCACCCACCACCCACTTGATAGCCACTGTTGACGAATTGACCGACATGCTTGAGTTCGACTCTGAAGACATCGACGCTATGGACGACGATGCCGGAGAAGAACAGGGACCACCGCCCACAGGGCGCTGGACAGCCACCTCCTCATACGATATATACATGGTGGACACACCCAAAGAAGACAATGACGATGGTAAAAAGATCCGGTTGAGCATAAACCTCCCGAGAAGCAGCCGAAGCGCTGACGTGAGCGGCGTCGCTCTAAACCACACCATAGTAAAAACAGCGATACTGGCACAAGAGAAAATAACATCCCGAACGATGCCGAAGACAACAAAGACCCCGCAGACCCAGCAATGGAGCAGGACGAGCAAGGAGATGGCGAACACAGTCCGGGGCCATTGTCCGATCATAGCGACTCCGAAGATACCAACTATCAACCTATCTCCCAAGAGAAGATCAAACTGGGTGACGATACATTTATTGTCTCGGAAAAACACTTGGAACAAGAGCGCCTCTGCCAGAGACTTATTGGCACCACGAGGAGCTTGAAGAAGTAGAAGATGAGGCTCAAAGACGCACATGATACACTCAATGATAGATGGAACAAAGTGCTCGACACTGAGGAAAAATACAACAGTAATCGCCAAACAAAGAGCTACCCTAAACACAAACTGCTGCCCGAATTCGACGACGAGGCTATCGCGCCCATACCACCGAATAACAATACAGCAGACCAACCAGACCGACCACCTTGTGGTCGAGACAGAGCGGCCAACAACGCTGCACACAAACTCGCACCCCCTCCCCATAAAGGAAGTGAGGTCGTGACCCAGGACCAGAAACACGATTTACGTGAAGACCTGGACAAAAAGGCTGGCAGAACCAGGTCCATCTATGGATCCAGGAAAAGTATTCCTGCACAAGATCATGGCTATCAAACCAAATATGCCGGTCACTTACCAGTTCAGATCCAACACCAAACACTACAACCGTCGGACCCATGCCATGACACAACCAAATACAGAGGTGCTGCACACACCCTGTGCTTCACCAATGCGGTGCTGGATCATGAATTTCCAGAAGGGTTTAAACCCGTAAATATCGAGGCATACGACGAACGACAGACCCTGCGGTCTGGATAGAAGACTTTATTCTTAACATCCACATGGCTCGCGGAGATGATCTCCATGCTATCAAATACCTACCCCTCATGCTAAAAGGACTAGCTCGGCACTGGTTGAAAAGCCTCCCCGAAAATTCCTTTGGAAGCTGGGAAGAACTTGAGGACGCTTTCAGGGCCAATTTTCAAGGGACCTATGTCCAACCTCCGGACGCACACGATCTAAGTCACATAACCCAAGCACCCGGAAAGTCAGCCCGTAAGCTTTGGAACCGATTTCTCACTAAGAAGAACCAAATCGTCAACTGTTCGGACGCCGAAGCCTTAGTAGCTTTCAAACACAGTGTCCGGGACAAATGGCTAGCCATACACCCCGGCCAGGAAAAGCCAAGGACAATGGCAGCCCTAACTACACTCATGACCCGCTTTTGTGTGGGAGAGGACAGCTGGTTAGCCTATAGCAACACCAGCGATCCTGGCACATCCGAAGTCAGGGATGGCAATGGAAAACCACGACGCAATAAAAATAAACGTCGAAACAATGACGAAAGCCCAGACAATACAACGTTAAACGCCGGATTCATGGGCTCTAGACCCGGTCAACGGGAAAAGTCATTTAAAGGCAGTAGAGATGGTTCATCCAGCCTAGATAAAATTCTTGACAGGTCCTGCCATATTCATGGCACCCCCGATGAACGAGCTAATGACACCAACAGAGAATGTTGGGTCTTCAAGCAGGCCAGCAAGCTCAACGCTGAACACAAAAGGAAGGGACCACAAAGCAAAGACGAGGACGATTCTCGCCAGCCAAATACAGGGGGACAAAAAATTTCCACCGCAGGTCAAAATAGTGAACATGATTTATGTCACTCATATCCCAAAGATGGAGCACAAACGCGCACTCCGAGACGTATATGCTATAGAGCCAGTCGCCCCCAAATTTAACCCATGGTTGGCCTGTCCGATCACGGGGGTTCGTCTGCCTTAGTGCTCCATCCAATAATCGACGGATACCACCTAAGCCGAGTCCTGATGGGCGGCGGCAGTAGTCTCAATCTGATATATTAGGACACTGTCCATAAGATGGGGATAGACCCGTCAAGATTCAAGCAAAGCAGCACTACCTTTAAAGGAGTAATACTAGGCGTAGAGGCCTGCTCCACGGGCTCTCTAACATTGGACGTTGTATTCGGCTCTCCCGATAACTTTTCAAGCAAAGTGCTAATCTTTGACATTGCTCCGTTCCGAAGTGGCTATCATGCACTACTCAGAAGAACGGCCTTCGCTTGTTTTAATGCAGTCCCACATTACGCTTATCTCAAACTAAAGATGCCTGGACCACGTGGCACTATCACGGTAAGAGTAAATACGGAGCGTTCTCTTCGTATAGAAGAATACGCGGCGGCTCTAGTAGCCGAAGCACGAAGCGGCCTTTTCAAGCCGAGCAGCTCATTGGCCTTCAAGACCGCGGACACAGCTAAACGTGTTCGACGCACACCAAAGTGTAGCAGCTCAGATAAACCCGAGCTTGTGTAGCAGCCATGCTCCCATAGACCGCCCCATAAGAAGATTGTACATGTTTTCCGTATACATAAATATACACTCAAAATTCCATGGGTGGCGCTGGGGGCACCCTGCACGCAAGAAGTCCATAGTTCGGCTTGAACCTATTCGGACTCAAGAAGCTACATTTCACGGTTCATTAAAACAAACCAACTTTACTCACGGCCATACCAGATTCTTTCACCTGGTTCTTTCTTTTTTACAGATGGCCATCATGATATACCCTTCAAGGACACTGCACAACAGAGACAAAGGCGCATACATGTAGCAGGGCCCCATTTTAAGGTTTCTTTTTAGATTAAGACCCCATGTAAACTAATACGTCTCTGTCGTATCTACTTTTCCAAACACTTTTGCCCTTGTTTTGGACTCTAACTTGCATGATTTGAATGGAATTAACCGGGACTGATGCTGTTTTCAGAAGAACTGCCATGGTGTTATTTTTGTGCAGAAATAAAAGTTCTCGGAATGACGTACAAATCCACGGAGCAACTTTTCAGAATTAATAAAAAATATTGGCGAAATAATTAGCGTCAGGGGGCCCACACCCTGGTCACGAGGGTGGGGGCGCGCCCCCCTGCCTCGTGGGCCCCCTGGACGTCCACCGACCTCAACTCCAACTCCATATATTTGCTTTCACGGAGAGAAAAATAAGAGAAGAAGGGTTCATCGCGTTTTCCAATACGGAGCCGCCGCCAAGCCCTAAAACCTCTTGGGAGGGCTGATCTGGAGTCCGTTCGGGGCTTCGGAGAGGGGAATCCATCGTCGTTGTCATCATCAACCATCCTCCATCACCAATTTCATGATGCTCACCGCCATGCGTGAGTAATTCCATCATAGGCCTGCTGGACGGTGATGGGTTGGATGAGATTTACCATGTAATTAAGTTAGTTTTGTTAGGGTTTGATCCCTAGTATCCAATATGTTCTGAGGTTGATGTTGCTATGACTTTGCTACGCTTAATGCTTGTCACTAGGGCCAGAGTGCCATGATTTCAGATCTGAACCTATTATGTTTTCATGAATATATGTGAGTTCTTGATCCTATCTTGCAAGTCTATAGTCACCTATTATGTGTTATGATCCGTTAACCCCAAAGTGACAATAATCGAGATACTTACCGACGATGACCGTAGTTTGAGGAGTTCATGTATTCACTAAGTGCTAATGCTTTGGTCCGGTTCTCTATTAAAAGGAGGCCTTAATATACCTTAGTTTCCATTAGGACCCCGCTGCCATGGGAGGGTAGGACAAAAGATGTCATGAATGTTCTTTTCCATAAGCCCGTATGACTATATTCGGAATACATGCCTACATTACATTGATGAACTGGAGCTAGTTCTGTGTCACCCTATGTTATAACTATTACATGTGGAATCGCATCCGACATAATTATCCATCACTGATCCAATGCCTATGAGCTTTTCACATATTGTTCTTTGCTTAGTTACATTACCGTTGCCACTATTACAATTACTACAAAACTGCTACTGTTACTTTTGCTATCGTTACCGTTACTTCCATACTACTTTGCTACTAAAAACTTTGCTGAAAATACTAAGTTATCCAGGTGTGGTTGAGTTGACAACTCAACTACTAATACTTGAGAATATTCTTTGGCTCCCCTTGTGTCGTATCAATAAATTTGGGTTGAATACTCTACCCTCGAAAACTGTTGCGATCCCCTATACTTGCGGGTTATCAAGACTATTTTCTGGCGCCATTGCTGGGAAGCATAGCTCTATTCTTTGAGTCACTTGGGATTTATATCCGCTGACCACTATGAAGAACTTGAAAGATCAAAGAACTAAAATTTATCCCTCAACTATGAGGGGAGGTAAGGAACTGCCATCTAGCTCTGCACTTGATTCTCCTTCCGTTATGAGTAAACTTGCGACACCTAAACCTGATTCTGCTATTAATTCTGATATGTCACATGTTATTGATGATGCCACTTCTGCTATGCATGATACCTGTGATGAAACTACTTCTATGCTTGATACTACTGTGCCACTGGGTGAATTTCTTGATGAACAACTTGCTAGGGCTAGGGAGAATGAAATTATTGAAACTGATAATATTGATGATAGTGATGATGAAGGTTCTCCCCCTAGATATGAATTGCCTGTTATTCCTGATGGTTATGTTATGGATGAAGAAACTGCTAGAGATTTTCTTGCTTGCAATGATATATCAGATCTTAAGAAATTATTAGCTAAACTGAAACAAAAGACTCTGAATGCTAGAATGAAACATGACCCTACTTTTGCTACTTCACCTATCTTTGTTACTCATAAGGATTATGAATTATCTATTGATCCTGAGATAATTACTTTAGTTGAATCTGGTCCATTCTATGGCACTGAATCTGAAACTGTAGTGGCACATCTTACTAAGTTAAATGATATAGCCACCCTGTTTACTAATGATGAGAAATTTCGCTATTATTATATCCTTAAAATATTTCCTTTCTCATTAAAGGGTGATGCTAAGACATGGTTTAATTCTCTTGATCATGGTTGTGTGCATAATCCACAGGATATGATTTAATAATTCTCTGGTAGATATTTCCCTGCTCATAAGAAACAAGCTGCCTTGAGGGAAATATATAATTTTGTGCAAATCGAAGAAGAGAGTCTCCCACAAGCTTGGGGGAGGATTCTCTGTTTACTTAATGCTTTGCATGATCATCCTCTTAAGAAAAATGAAATACTTGATATATTCTATAATGGACTAACCGATGCTTCGAAGGACCACATGGATAGCTGTGTTGGTTGTGTTTTCAGTGAAAGGACAGTCGACCAAGCTCAATTACTATGAAATATTATGTTGGCAAATGAAAATAATTGGGCACCTCCTGAACCAACTCCTAAGCCAACTCCAAAGAAAAGAGGTGTTCTATTTCTCAGTCCTGAAGATATGCAAGAGGCAAAGAAATCTATGAAAGAGAAAGGTATTAAAGCCGAAGACGTTAAAAATTTACCTCCTGTCAAAGAAATTCATGGACTCAATATACCACCTAAAGAAATACAAGGTCTTGATAACCTGACACAAGTAGTGAAGGTAAACTCTCTTTATAGATATGACAAAGTTGAAATCCCGTCTACTAAGTTTGCTAGCCAATGCCTAGATGAATTTGATGATTTTATGCACAAACAAGCAAATTTTAATGATTATGTTAGTAGACAATTGAAAAATAATGCTTATATGATTGGGCGCTTGAGTGATTATATTTCTAGAGTTAAGGGTGAACTTAAACTCACTAGTAAACATGTTTCTATGGTCACTACTCAAGCAGAACAAGTACTTAAGGCTCAGAATGAATTGCTTGATGAACTAAATAATAAACATGACTTTGCTGTTAGAGTGGCTACTAGAACAGGTAAAATGACTCAGGAACCTTTGTATCGTGAAGGCCACCCTAAGAGAATTGAACAAGATTCTTAGAAAAATAATTTAGATGCTCCTAGTCCTTCTAAAAAGAAGAAAAATAAAAATGATAGGACTTTGCATGCTTCTAGTGAACCTATTGTAGAAACACCTGAGAATACTAATGATATTTCTATCTCTGATAATGAAGCACAATATGGAGATGAACATGAACCTAATGATAATGCGAATAATGATGTTCATGTAGATGCTCAACCTAGCAATAACAATGATATATATATTGAACCTGCTATTAATCTTGAAAACCCAAAATGTCAGGACCCCGACTCAATGTCACATCGATCTAGCCTGTAACACCTCATATCACTTTGCGGCCTCACGCACGGTATCCCCACGGGTGTCGCCTTACCTTTGCCCGGGACCGTTTGCGCCTTTTGGCTCACGTATATGATAGTGTCGCTAGCATCCATATGATAAGGAGCCCGGGCTGACATGACTTGTCGTAAACCCAAAGTGGCACAGACTTACAGGGACAGGCATCCATGACCCAGCATCGAACGTGTCGGTCATCAGCAAGTGGGTCCGGGCTGTAGCACTGGGCTAGCAAGACTCCGGTAAACCGGGCTGTAGCGGGCTAACAGGACTCCGGTACTCAATGCGTGACATTTCCCCGAAGGGACAGACACAGGAACGAAGAAGGACACATGCCGGCCAGCCTAAGTGTCCCAGAGCAGTAGCAAGCTACCATGGCTCAGTGGTAACACTAGGAGACATTTCCCGGTAAGAGAGGCTACTAAAGATAAACAACTAGATAGTCAGATCCCACACATACCAAGCATTTCAATCATACACACAATATGCTCGATATGTGCAAATACAACAAGGCATCACAACATGACTCTACGACACAAGTACTTTATTTAAGGCTCGGAGAGCCATACATAACATACACACAAGTACGGGTCACATGACCCATCACTCAAGTCATATAGTCATACAAACCAGCAGCGGAAGTAACTTGTCTGAGTACAGACAACTAGTAAAATAAAGGAGGCTTGGAAAGCCTAGCTATACTACATGGTCCTTCACAAGCTCAGGATCACCACCTGGGCCTTAGCCTACTCATTGATGTCAACGTCTACGAAGAACCCATCAGAAGGGGTTGCAGCGTCTTCTGTAAAAATGTAAATTATAGCAACATGAGTACAAAGGTACTCAGCAAGACTTACATCAGATCCTACATACATGCACATTATCAAGAAGGGTTGGTGGAGTTATTGCAGCAAGCCAGCTTTGACTCTTGGCTAGGCTATCCTACGAGACTCCAACTTGAAATGGTTTTGCACACACGAGTCCACTACTCACCACTTCAATACACTACCGAGGATCCACCTCCGTCTTCCTACGGAAAAGCCATCCTCGGCACTCACACTTATCTTGAGGCTTTTAGTAGTTTCCATTTACTTGTCTATGAACTGTATAGGCAACCAAGTAGTCCTTCACCGCGGACGCGGCTATTCGAATAGATCATGATAACCCTGCAGGGGTGTACTTCTTCATACACGCTCTCACCACTTACCGTCGTTTACACGACATGTACTCGGCAACCTTCAAGCGGAAGCCCAACGTGGGTGTCGGCCACGACCTACCTAATCACCTAAGTCTCTAATCCAGGTTTATCGCCTATCCAGGTTCCATCCGCAGGGAGTCCGGCCGAGGTTTCCCATACGGCCCCGAACGATGTGTACAGGGTTCCCGAGATACCTAAAGGGTAGTCGGTACACCGTGCCACGTACCTACCGCATCACAGCCCACCCCTATGGTCAGCGCTGTCCACGGCCTCTAGTAGGCTACAAACACCAGAAACTACTTGCAACTCCTGGATAGAGAACTAGGGTGAATAAGAAGCCGAGAGGGTCCATTGGTTTCCGGCCCAATGTATGGTAGTCGCTGATTCTTAAATCACACATACAGATCTCAGTGCTTAAGGTCGGCTTCAATGAAACAACCCACCATGTACTCCTACATGGCCTCTCATCGATACCTTTACCAAATCGTGTTCACCACACCACCCTCAGTACCAACATAACCATTTCACTCTAGCCCATCACCCAGATGAACCAGACCAGACATGACTCTAAGCATAGCAGGCATAGCAAGGTAGGAACAACACATACATATGGCTCAAACAACTCCTACACATGCTAGTGGGTTTCATCTAGTTACTGTGTCAATGACAGGTCATGCAGAGGAAATGGGTTCAACTACCGTAGCACACAGTAATTTGAAACGTGTTGTCTTAATGCAGTAAATGAGAGCAGGAGCGAGAACATGGGATTGTATCGATATGATCAAATGGTTGGTTGCTTGCCTGATCGTCCGATGCACTGATATGGTTCTTCGTTAGGGTAATCACGGTACTCCTCAGAGGCAGAACCTGCCGCAAAGAACACCGATACACAGCCATCACCAAACAATGTGCGACAATATGATGCATGCATGAAACATGGCAATATGAGTGTGTTGGGCTAATGCAACTAAGACCCAAAGGGTTTGAACCAATTTGAACCAAAGATTCAAATTTCAAACTCATACATGGCCCTTAAAGTGTTTTATCTTGTTCTGCATAAAACAGCAAGTTAACATGTTTAATCATGCATGAAAACAGTACAGATGGATAGATTGGATTTTTCTGATCATTTTTCATATATAACTTGTCTGATTTGGAGTTACAGATTAAAAGTTATGAATTTTTGAAGTTTAAACTATATTCTGGAATTTCCTATATAAGAATAAATCCAGAATTAATTTATTGCATCAGCCATGCGTCAGAATGAAGTCAGGGTCAACGGAGACGTCCAGGTCAAACCTGACTGTGGGTCCAGGGTGTCAGGGTAATTAGTTTAGTTTAAAGTTAATTAAAACTAACCCTATTTAGTTAACAGGGCTGGGCCCCACCTGTCATTGACTCATCGGGGTCAACCAGGGCCCACCCGCGGTCAAAGCCAGGTCGGCTGCACCGGCGTTTAGCCGCCGGCGAGCCCGACGCGGCGGCGGAAGTGGTTTTGGCCGTTCCGGCAACCAAACGAGTCGCGGAGGCCATCGGAGTGGAGCTGAGGAGGAGCCGCAGCTCTTGGTGGAGTCCGTTGGGGTCGGGGTGGCCGGAGTTGGCGCCGGCGACGACTTTGGCGGCCATCGGAGTTCGGCCGAGGGCGAACTTGATGCTAGAGGGGTCGGTGAGGTGCGGGGAGTAGCTGGTTAGGTGCTATGTGACGTGGTGAGCATGATGGACACCAAGTTGTGGCCGGAGGGTGACCGGGAGCACGTCGGCGACGAGGTCCGCGGCGGTGGGTGCGGTTGAGCTTCGGGAGGTCACTACACAGCTCGGGAGCAAGAAAAGAAGGGAGGGGAAGATGGTTAAGCTCACGGGGAGTTCGACGAAGCACTTGGTGCGGCCGGGGACGGGCCGGAGCGACGACGGCGTTGAAGGGGATCTCCGGCGACGGCGGTTCGGTCGAGGTCGATGCGGTGAGCTCGGGCCTTGCGAGCGCTCGGGGCTCGGCTTGCTCGAAGGAGAGGAGGGTGGCGGAGCTCCTGGACACGGCGGCACGGCGTGGGGTTGACGGAGGGCGTGGCTACGGCGAGGGGGTGGCGGCGATGGCGTCGGCCATGGCGGGGGAGCGCGAGAGAGAGGAGTTGGGGGAGAATGGAGGTGTCCTGGGGGTTCACGGCTCGGCGTGGAGTTCATCCATCCAGCAACGAGGCGAGGAGGTGAAGCAGGGCGACGGCCAGCTGCATGGCGCACGCTGCGGCCGCCGTCGGGCACCTCCCTGCCTGCCTGGCCGGCAAGCAGCTCGCTGGCGCGGCGCTGGGCTGGGCCGACAGGTGGGCCGGGTGCTGGGCGCCAGGTAAGTTTTTGTTATTTCTCCTGTTTTCTATTTTTTTAATTCCTCTGCAACTTTGTTGAATTATTAAAAATACTTAGGAAACTCCTAAAATCACCAAACTACTCCTGGTCCATAGTTGGATTATTTCCAACATGAAACATTTTAGTTTGGAGATATTTGAGCATTTGAATTATTTTATATAATTTTAAATGCCCAAATTCAAATATCTATGATTTAATTCAAAGACCCTAAGATGGCCTAGGAAAATGTGCACCACTTTTGGCAGAGGTTCTGGACCAAGACAAAATGATGGGCATTTTAGAAGGGCATTTCAGGTTCATTGAAAAAGTTTTTAGTAAACCCTAGTTGGTTTCAGAGGGGGCTGGGGGTTCTGTCATCCCCATTTCAGGTTTCTAATGAAAGAATAGACATGATGCAACACTCTAATGCATGAACTACCTAGGGTATGACAACTCACCCCCACTCAAAAGAATCTCGTCCCAAGATTTGGGTTCCTCCGGAAAGAAGGCGGGATACTCGAGTCGAAGACGATCCTCCCTTTCCCAAGTTGCTTCATCCTCAGAATGGTGCGACCATTGAACTTTGAGAAACTTGATATTATGACGTCGAGTGGTATGCTCGGCCTGATCGAGGATACGAATGGGGTACTCTCGATACGTGAGATTATTTTGGAGATCAAGCATTTCGTGGTCCACTCCACGGATAGGATCCGAGAAGCAACGCCTGAGTTGAGAAACGTGGAAGACATCGTGGACTCTGGAGAGATGTGGAGGTAGTTCCAACTGGTAGGCAACTTCTCCTCATTTAGCGAGAATACGAAAAGGTCCAATGTAACGGGGAGCCAATTTGCCTTTGATACCGAAACGATGGGTTCCCTTCAGAGGAGTAACCTGAAGGTAAGCCTTCTCGTCAACCTCGAAAGTCATAGCCTTATGTTTTCGGTCATATTGACTCTTTTGATGAGATTGGGCTGTTTTCAACTTTTCACGAATGATGCGAACTTGCTCTTCTGCTTCCTGGATCATATCCGGGCCAAAGAATTGTCTTTCCCCGGTTTCTGACCAATTAAGGGGTGTTCGACACCGTCGTCCATAGAGAACTTCAAAAGGGGCTTTACCCAAGCTAGATTGATAGCTGTATTTGTAAGCAAATTCGGCAAATGGAAGGCATTTCTCCCATTCCATTCCGAATGAGATAACAGAGGCTCGAAGCATGTCTTCTAGGATCTGGTTGACGCGTTCTACTTGACCACTTGATTGAGGGTGAAAAGCGGTGCTAAAGGAAAGGCGGGTTCCCATAGCATTTTGGAAACTTTCCCAAAATCGAGAGGTGAAGAGACTTCCTCGATCCAAGTTAATTTCCAAAGGAACACCATGGAGAGACACTATTCGGGAGATGTACAAGTCTGCTAACTGACTAGCAGTTATACTCTCACGAACAGATAAGAAATGGGCTACCTTGGAAAGACGATCGACCACGACGAAGATAGCATTATTCCCTCTCTTGGTCCTGGGAAAACCGGTAATGAAATCCATACCAATTTTATCCCATTTCCATTCAGGAATAGCTAGGGGTTGAAGGGTGCCAGCAGGCCGTTGATGCTCTGCTTTTACACGACGGCAGACGTCGCAGTTAGCAATATACTGAGCAATTTCTCTCTTCATCCTAGTCCACCAGAACCTCTGGCGTAGGTCCTGATACATCTTGGTACTACCGGGATGAATAGTGAGAGGAGATTCATGAGCTTCCTTAAGGATCAATCGCCTCAGGTTTCGCACCTTGGGAACCACTAGCCGATTCCCAAAGTATACGACCCCTTGATCATCAATGGAGAAACAATTCGCAACTCCTTTGTTGATGTTTCTCTTGATGCGGGAAATTCCCGGATCTACCTTCTGTGCTTTGATGATCTGATCCGTAAGGGTAGGTTTCGCCACCATGGTGGAAAGGAATCCTTGAGGAACAATGTGAAGGTTAAGCTTCCGAAATTCCTCATGGAGAAGTGGTTGACTTTGTTGTAACATCAGGTTGTTACAATAAGATTTACGACTTAGCACATCAGCCATGACGTTGGCTTTCCCTGGAGTGTAAGTTATTCCTAAGTCGAAATCTGTGATCAACTCGACCCAACGTCTTTGCCTAAGATTCAAATCCGGTTGGGTGAAGATGTACTTCAGACTTTGATGATCCGTGAATATCTCGCAACGATTACCGAGGAGGTAATGTCGCCAGGTTTTAAGTGCATAGACTACAGCTGCAAGCTCTAGATCATGAGTAGGATAATTCTCCTCATGTGGGTGCAATTGCCGTGAAGCGTAAGCAATTACGTGTCGATCTTGCATGAGAATACAGCCTAGTCCTTGTCGCGAGGCGTCGCAGTAGATAACAAAGTCCTTAGAGAAATCTGGCGGTACTAGTACGGGAGCAGAAGTCAGGCATCTTTTCAGTTCCTGAAAGCTGTGCTCACATTGTGGAGTCCATTCGAACCTCATGTGGTTAGAGGTTTTGCAACTTTGGAGAAATTTTCGACAAAGCGACGGCAATAGCTCGCTAAGCCCAGAAAACTCCGAACTTGCTTGACCGATTCAGGTGGAGTCCAATTAAGGACGACTTGAACTCGCTCAGGGTTAACAGCAATACCTTTACCAGATATTACATGACCCAGATAGGTCACTTCTGACAACCAAAATTCACATTTAGAAAATTTGGCATAAAGACGATGTTCTCGAAGTTTCTTCAACACTAGCCTTAGCTGTTCGGCATGTTCTTCCTCGTTCTTGGAGTAGATGAGTATATCATCGAGGTAAACCACGACGAATTTATCCAAATACTCCATGAAGATTGTGTTCATTAACCGAGAAAAGGTGGCTGGAGCGTTGGTTAAACCGAAGGACATGACGGTGTACTCGTATTGGCCATAACGAGTAACAAAGGCCGTTTTAGGAATGTCCCCATTCCTGATTTTGATTTGATGGTAGCCCAACCTCAAATCCATTTTGCAGAAGACTAAGGATCCAGCGAGCTGATCATACATGTCGTTGATCCTGGGGAGCGGATATTTGTTCTTGATTGTGACCAAGTTGACAGGTCGATAATCAACAACCATCCGGTCCGTACCATCCTTCTACTTGACGAAGAGGACGGGGCAAGCCCACGGAGATGAACTAGGTCGGATGAAACCCTTTTTCAAGGACTCATCGAGTTGTTTCTTAAGCTCGGCTAGTTCTAGTGGTGCCATCTTATAGGGTCTTCTAGCAATCGGGACGGTTCCTGGAATGAGGTCTATTACGAACTCAACATCCCTGTCAGGTGGAACACCTGGCAATTCCTCTGGGAAGACATCCGGGAAGTCACGGACTACCGGGACATCCTCAAGGTCTGGCAAAGGGCTGGTGTTAAGAGAATATAACTGTCGCTTGGCTATTCAGGTCAGGACATTGACTATCTTCCCCGAAGGATGGGTGAGTTGAACAGTCCTAGAGAAGCAATCAATTTTGGCATGATGGGCTGACATCCAGTCCATACCCAAGATGATATTAATGTCTGAAGATTTGAGAGCTATCAAAGATGCAAGGAAAACAAGTCTGTCGACTTGGATTTCATCTCCATGACTTACCCTGGAGGTTTGCCATTTGGATCCCGGAGTTTGAATTACCATAGAGGTGGGCATCTCACAAAATGTGGTGTTATGCAGACGAGCATAGCTCTCGGATATAAATGAATGAGATGCTCCTGTATCGAAAAGAACAGATGCCGGGTGGCAATTAACAAGGAGCGTACCGAGAACGACGTTGGGATCCTCTTGAGCTTCTTCGGTAGAGATACAGTTGACATGGCCACGTGTAGCGGTGGCCGGCTTGGCGTAGAACACTTTCCCTGTCGGCTTGCCACGGCCAACAGCTTTAGCAGATTGGTTGGAGTTGGTCTGGGGACACTCGCGCATATAGTGGCCAGATTCCCCACACTTAAAACAAGTCACGGAACTGGTGCGTGGAGGAGCATTGTTGGTTGGACCACCATAGGGCTTGGCTGGTGCAAACTGTTGAACGGGGCGAGGCGCCTGGAAGGATGGCCTCGGTGTGAACCTGGGTGGCAGGGCGGTGTTAGGCACCCACACGCGGCGCTTCTGAGGACCAGCACCGGATGAGGAACCCACGTCACGGCCATGCTTGCGTGTTGCGTCATAATCAGTCTGACCAGTCTCAGCACTGATGGCCTTGTTAACAAGCTTCTGAAAAGATGTGCACTCATGCAGACGGAGGTCGCGGCGAAGCTCAGGACTAAGTCCCTTACGGAACCTTGCTTGCTTCTTGGCATCAGTAGAAACTTCCTCAGTTGCATATCGTGCGAGGTTACCGAACTCCCTGCTGTAAGCATCCACAGAGAGTCGGCCTTGAGTGAAACTGCAAAATTCCTCACGTTTACGGTCCATGAGACCCTCCGGAATGTGATGTTCACGGAAAGCCTCGCTGAATTCAGCCCAAGTAGTGACATGGTCCGCTGGGCGCATAGCTCCATAATTCTTCCACCATAGACTGGCGGGGCCTTCAAGATGATATGCAGCAAAGGTGACCTTGTCAGCCTCAGCTACTAGCGCAGAACGCAGTTTGTGAGAAATACTGCGAAGCCAGTCATCAGCATCGAGAGGCTCGACGGAGTGGTGGAACGTGGGTGGATGTAACTTGATGAAATCACTGAGTGACACCAAGTTAGTCCTCTGATGGTGTGCTGTGTTCTGTTCAATATGCTCCAACAAACGGTTGGTCTCCCGCTTGTTTCTCTCGGCTTCCAGCATAACTTCGGCTAGGGAAGGAGGGTGAGGCGGGTTTGCATTCCCGACTTCACTGCCTTCGGCCTGCTCTTGGGAAACAGGGTTATTGCGCGTGTTGACCATCCTAGGTAAACAAGACAATGATTTGGTCAGAATAATAAGATTCCGACATAGAATACAGAATGTAAGGAATAACTCGGAATGCAAGATGATCATCCATATGACATGGTAGATACAGAAACTGCTCCTTTTATTCCATCGTCATACACACCATACAAGGTTTAGTACAAGACCAAACAAGGTACTATTACGGTGAAAAGAAGATTACATCACATCGGAGGCACTCCGAGCTCCTATACATTATTTTTCTACACCTCCGGAAGGCGGTACAAACTAGGTCACATCCCACGAGTCACGCAGGACGATAGACGACACAGCTAGTACGAACTAGTGATACTACCACTAACTCAGACCGATCCGTACTAGTCCTCGTAGAAGTCACCTCCATAGCCGGGAAGCTCAACATGATCATCCGGAAACAGACGATCTCGCGGAGCTTGTGGACCATAGGGGCTAGGATGAGGTCTTGGACCAACAGACGGTGGCCTGCGGGGACCACGAGGTGGGGTGATGCCTCCTACATCACGCCAACCCATCACGTCTGGCAGAGCAGATCTCACAGGATAGAGATCGCGCATATCCGAATATCCAGCTTGCACAGTCGGTGCGAATCGAGTCAGAGTGGCCCAATGGTCAGCACGGGTATTGAAAAGCTCTAGCCTAAAGGCCCGATTTTCACGGTCCTTATCCTCGAGCATCTCAGCAGTGGTGCGAGTCCGTGAATCCTCCTGAGTGGGGTCAGCATAGATAGCCTGGAGATACCCTTGTGCTCCCGGAAGTGATGCTGGCATATACCGGAAATCAGAGTCCCGGAATAGGCCAGTCCTGACTCGCATGATGGTCATCATGGAGTAAGCGGCATCCTGCACAGCCATCTCAATAGTAACCCCGAGTCCATAGGAGCAGTGAAGGGGCTCGGTGGATCCAGGATAAGATGGAAATATCCTGAAAGTGCAAAGATACCGGCTTTGATTAAAGTCTCGAAATTGCTCTTCGACCGTGTACTTAGGATACCAACGGTATCCAGCCTCAGTCATTACCCTGACCAACATGGCAGTATGGCCGGGTACATCTAGGCATCGAGTCAGGCGAACCACTTGATTGAGGTCACGAGTGGCCATCTGAAAGCACAACCATAATGCAAAGGCATTAGAATTTCTAGCAAAATTTCGACAACATAACAGCAGTAAATGCTCAAAAAGGATTTTGAGACATTTGACAAAGGATTTCATACACACTCAACAACATCATATCAAAGTTCTGGGTCCATCCTAGCAACATAATGTGGTAGTAGAACTTAACTAGGCTTGTATCCATCAACCTATAAGGTACTACTGATTAGTAACACGTGAACCTGATAGAGAGAAAAGATCCTAATTCCTTAACCCCCGGTGGAAGAATAGACTGACTCAGATTAGAATGTCATAAGATAAAGGAGTAAAAAGAGCCTTACGTTCCAACCACAAACAATTCCCCTACATATAACTAAAGAATTTCTAGACTCAACATCGACCAGTTTGGCTTGGAGAACCTACAGGCAGTCCGGCTCTGATACCAACGCTGTCAGGACCCCGACTCAATGTCACATCGATCTAGCCTGTAACACCTCATATCACTTTGTGGCCTCACGCATGGTATCCCCACGGGTGTCGCCTTACCTTTGCCCGGGACCGTTTGCGCCTTTTGGCTCACGTATATGATAGTGTCGCTAGCATCCATATGATAAGGAGCCCGGGCTGACATGACTAGTCGTAAACCCAAAGTGGCACAGACTTACAGGGACAGGCATCCATGACCCAGCATCGAACGTGTCGATCATCAGCAAGTGGGTCCGGGCTGTAGCACTGGGCTAGCAGGACTCCGGTAAACCGGGCTGTAGCGGGCTAACAGGACTCCGGTACTCAATGCGTGACATTTCCCTGAAGGGACAGACACAGGAACGAAGAAGGACACATGCCGGCCAGCCTAAGTGTCCCAGAGCAGTAGCAAGCTACCATGGCTCAGTGGTAACACTAGGAGACATTTCCCGGTAAGAGAGGCTACTAAAGATAAACAACTAGATAGTCAGATCCCACACATACCAAGCATTTCAATCATACACACAATATGCTCGATATGTGCAAATACAACAAGGCATCACAACATGACTCTACGACACAAGTACTTTATTTAAGGCTCGGAGAGCCATACATAACATACACACAAGTACGGGTCACATGACCCATCACTCAAGTCATACAGTCATACAAACCAGCAGCGGAAGTAACTTGTCTGAGTACAGACAACTATTAAAATAAAGGAGGCTTGGAAAGCCTAGCTATACTACGTGGTCCTTCACAAGCTCAGGATCACCACCTGGGCCTTAGCCTACTCATTGATGTCAATGTGTACGAAGAACCCATCAGAAGGGGTTGCAGCGTCTTCTGTAAAAATGTAAATTATAGCAACATGCGTACAAAGGTACTCAGCAAGACTTACATCAGATCCTACATACATGCACATTATCAAGAAGGGTTGGTGGAGTTATTGCAGCAAGCCAGCTTTGACTCTTGGCTAGGCTATCCTACGAGACTCCAACTTGAAATGGTTTTGCGCACACGAGTCCACTACTCACCACTTCAATACACTACCGAGGATCCACCTCCGTCTTCCTACGGAAAAGCCATCCTCGGCACTCACACTTATCTTGAGGCTTTTAGTAGTTTCCATTTACTTGTCTATGAACTGTATAGGCAACCAAGTAGTCCTTCACCACGGACGCGGCTATTCGAATAGATCATGATAACCCTGCAGGGGTGTACTTCTTCATACACGCTCTCACCACTTACCGTCGTTTACACGACATGTACTCGGCAACCTTCAAGCGGAAGCCCAACGTGGGTGTCGGCCACGACCTACCTAATCACCTAAGTCTCTAATCCAGGTTTATCGCCTATCCAGGTTCCATCCGCAGGGAGTCCGGCCGAGGTTTCCCATACGGCCCCGAACGATGTGTACAGGGTTCCCGAGATACCTAACGGGTAGTCGGTACACCGTGCCACGTACCTACCGCATCACAGCCCACCCCTACGGTCAGCGCTGTCCACGGCCTCTAGTAGGCTACAAACACCAGAAACTACTTGCAACTCCTGGATAGAGAACTAGGGTGAATAAGAAGCCGAGAGGGTCCATTGGTTTCGGGCCCAATGTATGGTAGTCGCTGATTCTTAAATCACACATACAAATCTCAGTGCTTAAGGTCGGCTTCAATGAAACAACCCACCATGTACTCCTACATGGCCTCTCATCGATACCTTTACCAAATCGTGTTCACCACACCACCCTCACTACCAACATAATCATTTCACTCTAGCCCATCACCCAGATGAACCAGACCTGACACGACTCTAAGCATAGCAGGCATAGCAAGGTAGGAACAACACATACATATGGCTCAAACAACTCCTACACATGCTAGTGCATATCATCTAGTTACTGTGGCAATGACAAGTCATGCAGAGGAAATGGGTTCAACTACCGTAGCACACAGTAGTTTGAAACGCGTTGTCTTAATGTAGTAAATGAGGGCAGGAGCGAGAACATGGGATTGTATCGATATGATCAAATGGTTGGTTGCTTGCCTGATGGTTCGATGCACTGATATGGTTCTTCGTTAGGGTAATCACGGTACTCCTCGGAGGCAGAACCTGCCGCAAAGAACACCGATACACAGCCATCACCAAACAATGTGCGACAATATGATGCATGCATGAAACATGGCAATATGAGTGTGTTGGGCTAATGAAACTAAGACCCAAAGGGTTTGAACCAATTTGAACCAAAGATTCAAATTTCAAACTCATACATGGCCCCTTAAAGTGTTTTATCTTGTTCTGCATAAAACAGCAAGTTAACTTGTTTAATCATGCATGAAAACTGTACAGATGGATAGATTGGATTTTTCTGATCATTTTTCATATATAACTTGTCTGATTTGGAGTTACAGATTAAAAGTAATGAATTTTTGAAGTTTAAACTATATTCTGGAATTTCCTATATTAGAATAAATCCAGAATTAATTTATTGCGTCAGCCATGCGTCAGAATGACGTCAGGGTCAACGGAGACGTCCAGGTCAAACCTGACTGTGGGTCCAGGGTGTCAGGGTAATTAGTTTAGTTTAAAGTTAATTAAAACTAACCCTATTTAGTTAACAGGGCTGGGCCCCACCTGTCATTGACTCATCGGGGTCAACCAGGGCCCACCTGCGGTCAAAGCCAGGTCGGCTGCACCGGCGTTTAGCCGCCGGCGAGCCTGACGCGGCGGCGGAAGTGGTTTTGGCCGTTCCGGCAACCAAACGAGTCGCGGAGGCCATCGGAGTGGAGTTGAGGAGGAGCCGCAGCTCTTGGTGGAGTCCGTTGGGGTCGGGGTGGCCGGAGTTGGCGCCGGCGACGACTTTGGCGGCCACCGGAGTTCGGCCGAGGGCGAACTTGATGCTAGAGGGGTCGGTGAGGTGCGGGGAGTAGCTGGTTAGGTGCTATGTGACGTGGTGAGCATGATGGACACCAAGTTGTGGCCGGAGGGTGACCGGGAGCAGTTCGGCGACGAGCTCCGCGGCGGTGGGTGTGGTTGAGCTTCGGGAGGTCACTACACAGCTCGGGAGCAAGAAAAGAAGGGAGGGGAAGATGGTTATGCTCACGAGGAGTTCGACGAAGCACTTGGTGCGGCCGGGGACGGGCCGGAGCGACGACGGCGTTGAAGGGGATCTCCGGCGACGGCGGTTCGGTCGAGGTCGATGCGGTGGGCTCGGGCCTTGCGACCGCTCGGGGCTCGGCTTGCTCGAAGGAGAGGAGGGTGGCGGAGCTCCTGGACACGGCGACACGGCGTGGGGTTGACGGAGGGCGTGGCTACGGCGAGGGGGTGGCAGCGATGGCGTCGGCCATGGCGGGGGAGCGCGAGAGAGAGGAGTTGGGGGAGAATGGAGGTGTCCTGGGGGTTCACGGCTCGGCGTGGAGTTCATCCATCCAGCAACGAGGCGAGGAGGTGAAGCAAGGCGACGGACAGTTGCGTGGCGCATGCTGCGGCCGCCGTCGGGCACCTGCCTGCCTGCCTGGCCGGCAAGCAGCTCGCTGGCGCGGCGCTGGGCTGGGCCGGCAGGTGGGCCGGGTGCTGGGCGCCAGGTAAGTTTTTGTTATTTCTCCTGTTTTCTTTTTTTAATTCCTCTGCAACTTTGTTGAATTATTAAAAATACTTAGGCAACTCCTAAAATCACCAAACTACTCCTGGTCCATAGTTGGATTATTTCCAACATGAAACGTTTTAGTTTGGAGATATTTGAGCATTTGAATTATTTTATATAATTTTAAATTCCCAAATTCAAATATCTATGATTTAATTCAAAGACCCTAAGATGGCCTAGGAAAATGTGCACCACTTTTGGCAGAGGTTCTGAACCAAGACAAAATGATGGGCATTTTAGAAGGGCATTTCAGGTTCATTGAAAAAGTTTTTAGTAAACCCTAGTTGGTTTCAGAGGGGGCTGGGGGTTCTGTCATCCCCATTTCAGGTTTCTGATGAAAGAATAGACATGATGCAACACTCTAATGCATGAACTAGCTAGGGTGTGACACAAAATCAAGAAATCAACATTATGATAAGAGAGACTTCATTGCTAGGAAGCATGGTAGGGAAAGAGAACCATGGGTTCAAAAACCCATGCCTTTTCCTCCTAAACCATCCAAGAAAAAGGATGATGAGGACTTTGAGCGCTTTGCTGAAATGATTAGACCTATCTTCTTACGTATGCGCTTAACTGATATGCTTAAAACAAACCCTTATGCTAAATACATGAAAGATATCATTAAAAATAAAATAAAAATACCTGAAGCTGAAATCTCCACCATGCTTGCCAACTATACCTTTAAGGGTGGAATACCTAAGAAAATTGGTGATCCCGGAGTACCTACTATACCATGCTCCATGAAAAGAAATTATGTTAAAGCTGCTTTATGTGATTTAGGAGTCGGTGTTAGTGTTATGCCTCTTTCCTTATACCGTAGACTTGAATTAAGTAAGTTGACTCCTACTGAGATATCTTTGCAAATGGCTGATAAATCAACTGCTATACCTGTCGGTATTTGTGAGTACGTGCCTGTTGTTGTTGCGAATGTTACTATCTTAACAGACTTTGTCATTCTTGATATTCCTGAGGACGACTGTATGTCAATTATCCTTGGTAGACCCTTTTTAAATACTGCAGGTGCTGTTATTAATTGCAACAAAGGCAATGTCACCTTTCATGTTAATGGTAATGAGCATATGGTACACTTTCCGAGGAAACAACCTCAAGTTCAGAGTATAAATTCTATTGGGAAAATTCCATCAATAATTATTGGAGGTTTTGAATTTCCTCTTCCTACTGCAAAGAAAAAGTATGATATTCTTATTATTGGGGATGTTCATAACCCCATCGAGGTAATCGAGTGTCACTTTGAAATTTCTCTGGTTTCATGTGATTCGGAATGAGTTTGTTAACAAGACTTGATCAACCTTGTTAGTGGATTCCTTTTGATGAGCATGAGATGGATGAAGTTAGAAGGCACAACCTTCTGTAACCACTCTTTACTTCCTGTTACCTAGACTAAATAAAGTAGAAATATTATATTATGTATTTTTTCTGAATTATCTATACAATAAAAAAATATCCCGAAAATAAAAGTTCTCCAAATGCCATGCTAATTTAATATGATTTTTTCTGAAATATTTGAGAATATCTTGCATTCAGAACATAGCAGGGGGAGCAAGCACCTGGCCACGAGGGTCCAGGGCGCATCCACCCTTACAGGGTGCGCCCCCTGCCTCGTGGGCCCATGGTGGCTCCGCTCCACTTATTCCTGCACCCACACACTCCTTCCTCCCAAAAACATCACTATCTAGCTCAAGACGAGTTCTAGCTCATTTTGCTGCCATTTTCGATCTCCTTGCTCAAAGCCCCATTCACAAAACTACTTTGCGGGATTGTTCTTTGTTATGTGACTCCTCCAATGATCCAGTTAGTTTTTGTTCTAGTGCTTTATTCATTGCAAATTCTTGCTGCTAAATTAGGTGACCCTGTTCTTGAGCTTGTATGTTAAATTTATGACGTCCCAAGTAATTCTAATGCATTATAGAGGCTCTAGGCACTGGTGGGAGTAGTTGCTATCAATTTTATTTAGTTTCGTTCACTTTTACTTTGAGTCACTAAAAAATTCAGAAATTTTTTAGAGGAAGAAATATGTTCAGGAAAATGTACCAAGGCGGTTCTTCAAGGAAGAAAGGACCCCGGCTCGTGATACGCGAGCAGGACGATAAACCACCAAGGGAAGCTGATGTGCCGCCTTGTGAATGGTCGTCAGAGGAGTTTATGGTCAAAGCGGGCATCAAGGATGAATTTGATGGATATGTGAGTAATGCTGACCTTGAGGAATTCATGCAAAATAAGTGCCCTCAATACCAATATTTAACTGATTCATTCGTGAGAAGATTTAAATTTACGTCCTCGCGCAATTCTCAAAGTGTCCTGTTTGATATTTATGATAAATCATATACCATGGATCTAGAAGATTTTACTACTGCTTGTAAACTCCCGCAGTGGGGAAGTGTTAATGAACCTCATAAATCTGAATATAAAGACTTTCTTGGTAGTATCACTTTGGGAGAATCTAGAGAAATAGCACAAGCTACCATAGGGAGCATTCATTTTTCCTGCTATACATTATTTTGCTCTCTTCATTGGTAGATGCATTAACGGTAAAGATGAAGCATGTCACATGTGTGTTCCTGATCTTTGTGTTCTCAAGAGTGTTGTATTAGGTGATAAACAATACAACTTGGGGGCAATTGTTGCACGTAGGTTGCATCATAATGGTTTAGCTGGAGACTTATTTGGACGAATTTATGCGACCCGTGTGGCTAATTATCTTGATATACCTATACGTAAAAATGATATGGAGTTGCTTCTCACTTATTTAGATTATAATGCCATGGTTAGTCATCATTTTCTTGAGATGAATGAACAATTCCTCTAGTATCGACTAATCTTCGACAGACGTGGCACTGTCCATATTACTCTCCCTGCTCCTGCCCTTTTTGATTATCAGGCAAAACAAAGATATGTTATCACCAGGGAGGAGGCAAACGGGTACGAGAGGAGGACGGAGGCAGCCCGCCGCCAGGCTGTAGCTCAGGAGGCAATGGCTGCTGCATCTCAGTACGACCCCAATTACAACTTCGGATATCAGCCAGGCTACCCATGGCCATAGACCAACTTAGGCCAAAAGCCTAAGCTTGGGGGAGTACGTATTCCTCACCGACTTTACATTCATGTTCACACACTCATTCTAGCGTCGGTGCTCATACTCTTTCATTGTACTATCCATGCTAGTTTAATTTCTTTTTCTAGCTTTCTTCTTGTGTGTCAGATAACCTTAAGAAAAACCAAAAAAAGTTAGTTAGTTTAATTTCCATGCCTGTAGTAGTAAAAATTAAAAGAAAAACTCAAAAATATTTCTCGTTCCTCTTTTTTCTTGTTGGGAGCTTTCCCGTGTAAATAGTTTTATTTCTTTTCTTTCCTTTGGGGGTCGAGAGGAGAAGACCATAATGAAAATGTCTAAGTGGCTCTCATATGAATTATGGATTTACTTTAACCAAGAGCCCATATTACTTTGTATTCTCTCTTTAAATGAATGCTTGTAGATTCCAGCTTAGTCCAATGCACGTGCACTATTATTATTATCCACACCGTTCGGTCGTGCAAGTGAAAGGCAATGATGTTGATATATGATGAAATGATTGGGATAAGAGGAGCTGGTATGAACTCGACCTCTCTTGTTTTTGTAAATATGATTAGCTAATCGTTCATGATTCAGCCTATTATGAATGAACATGTTTGCAATGACAATTAGAGATTATAGTTGCTTATGCCATGCTTAATTAGCTATGAGTCTATAATGGTTTACCTTGCGTGCCAACATTTTATTAAAATGGTTGTGATGTGGTATGATAGGGTGGTATCCTCCTTTGAATGAATTGAGTGACTCGACTTGGAACATGTTCACGCATGTAGTTGAAACAAAATCAACATAGCCTTCATGAATTTATGTTCATGGTGGATTATATCCTACTCAAGCTTGCACCCATTGTCTATTCATTTTAATGCATGTTGATGACTGTTTCGCTCTCTCCGTTGGTCGCTTCCCAGTCTCCTTCTAGCCTTCACCTGTACTAAGCGGGAATACTGCTTGTGCATCCAAACTCCATAAACCCCAAAGTTATTCCATATGAGTCCACCATACCTTCCTATATGCGGCATATACCTGCCGTTCCATGTGAATTTGTATGTGCCAACCTCCAAACCTTCAAATGAAATTCTGTTTTGTATGCTTGAACAGCTCATGTATCAACTAGGGATGTCTGTATCTTCCATGCTAGGCGGGTTATTCTCAAGAGGAGTGGACTCCGCTCCTCATTCACGAGAAAATGGCTGGTCACCGGGATGCCCAGTCCCATGCTCAAATCAAATCAAAATAATTAAACAAAACTCCCCCAGGATAGTTGTTATGTTGACAATGAAAGTATACCACCCAAAATGTTATTATCTCTATTTTCAAAATCGAGCTCTGGCACCTCTACAAATCCCGGCTTCCCTCTGCGAAGGGCCTATCTATTTACTTTTATGTTGAGGCATCACTCTCTTATTAAAAAGCACCCGCTGGAGAGCACCGCTGTCATTTGCATGCATTACTATTAGTTTATATTGGGTATGACTATGACTGGATCTGTTTTACCATGAATTACAATGTTTAGTCAGTCCTTGATCTTTAAAGGTGCTCTGCGTTTATGTTTTGCGGTCTCAGAAAGGGCTAGCGAGATACATCTTGTTATATCATATTATGATTGTTTTGAGAAAGTGTTGTCATCCGAGTTTTATTATTATTACTCGCTAGTTGATTATGCCATTGATATGAGTTAACATGAGATCTAAATGTTATTGTGAATGTGGTTAGTCATAATCTTTGCTGAAAACTTGAATGCTAGCTTTACATATTTACAACAACAAGAGCAAACGGAGTTTGTAAAAGTTTTTCTTTATCACTTTCAGTTTATCAACTGAATTGCTTGAGGACAAGCAAAGGTTTAAGCTTGGGGGAGTTGATACGTCTCCGTCGTATCTACTTTTCCAAACACTTTTGCCCTTGTTTTGGACTCTAACTTGCATGATTTGAATGGAACTAACCCGGACTGGCATTGTTTTCAGCAGAACTGCCATGGTGTTATTTTTGTGCAGAAATAAATGTTCTCAAAATGACCTGAAATCCACGGAGCAACTTTTCAGAATTAACAAAAAATATTGGTGAAAGAATTAGCGTCAGGGGGCCCACACCCTGGTCACGAGGGTGGGGGGCGTGCCCCATCCCCTAGGGTGCGCCCCCTGCCTCGTGGGCCCCCTGGATGTCCACCGACCTCAACTCCAACTCCATATATTTGCTTTTGCGGAGAAAAAAAATAAGAGAAGAAGGGTTCGTCGCATTTTACGATACGGAGCCGCCGCCAAGCCCTAAAACCTCTCGGGAGGGTTGATCTGGTATCGAATCAATAAATTTGGTATGAATACTCTACCCTCGAAAACTGTTGCGATCCCCTATACTTGAGGGTTATCAGAAACCTTTTTAATTATCTCTTGTTGTTTCATACTTTCCTGGCATGTAAAACGCCCCCAAAAGATATCGACATTATTTGCGAACTTATGATTCGCCATACTAAAATGGATGTTATAGAAGCAGCCAATAGTGTGTTATGAGATCTATGCTCTCACCATAGGCGCTCTTTCCTCACGCCGTAATGCCGCACATGCCTTGAATTTAGGGTTCATTACTGGGGGCTGTATTCAGCCCGGTATATGTTGAAAAGTCCGAATACCTTCGGGAGTGTTCGGTGTCGCGAGTTTGGCCTTATATGCATCAACTCCGAATCATGTATTTGGTCAATAGTTGGGTTTGCCCGGCTCCTGTGCTTGCTACCTTACGTTCCACTCTATTGGCTAAGGTGGTATAGGGAGAACTACTGCGATTGTGCCCTGGTTCATCCGGATGAGCACCTCAGTAGAGAAACCCGAAAACTTACTCTCATGATAAGGCGAGAGCTGGTCAACCACTCGATGACTTAGCGGAATCTTTGCAATTCCTTCGCATTAACGAAGGACCGGTTTCCTGGTCACGTATGTAAACACAACGTATTCGGATAAACGCGGACATACCAGGGGCTATATAGTAGCCCCACCATCAAACTCCTATGGCTAAGTGAAAGTGTTAAAGCTCTATAGTCCAATTGCCTAGTTCGTCGCACTAACACCCCCTTAACGGCCCAAGACATTGGGTCAAGTGTGATCAAGTGCTTTTCCAAACACCCCCGTGTTATACGCGAGGGGGCTGAAGCCAATGACTGCAAACTTTCAGGTTATATACATATATACATAAACGGCCGCACAGGAGGCACTAAAATACTTTACGGGCAAAAGTATAAACAAAGCATTTATTATCATAAGCATTTTTTTTACAATTCGGAGACATGTTACTCGAACATAATATTTTTCGAGCACTGACGCTCTATCAAGCGGGCACCCTCTAAGACTTCTTCAAAATAGTGCTCTGGCGTGTCCAGACCCTCGGGTGGACCCCTTGTTGCAATATCGGTGGCCTTCATCTTCGCCCAGTACGTCTTCACACGGGCGAGGGCCATCCGCGCACCTTCTATGCATGTTAACCGCTTGACAGCATCGATATGCGACACCGCACGAACAAGTTGTTGCACCAAACCAAAATAACTATTCGGACTTTGTTCCCCAGGTCACAACCGATCCACGACAGCCTTCATGGCAAGTCCGGATATCCTGTGGAGCTCGGCCCATTCGGCCATCTGCTCGTTCAACAGCAGCGGACGCCTTGGCATGCTAAACTGTGACCAGAAAAGTCTTTCTGCTTCATGGCCTTCTTGGGCTTGGAAAAGCTGTGCCGCATGAGAAGCACTTTTCGACAAGTCCAAATATGCGTCCGGAGAACTCCACATTTGATCAAGCAGGGCATACTTCGGATCACCGAATTTAGTTCGCAATAAAAAGGGCTCCCCAGCCGCGATCTCCCCGGCTTGCCGGATCTCCTCCCGAGCCGCTCTGGCCTCTAATCAGGTTTCCTTTGCCGCTTGTAAGGCCATCTCACGGTCAGCCATTTTTGCTTGGCTCTCTTTCTCGAGAAGGTCATATCGGCTAGCGGTATCCCTTAGCTCAAGCGCCATGTTGGATATTCTCTCCTCACTCTGGCAATGAGCAGCCTGTTCGGCTTTTAATTCACCAGCTGTCTTCTCGGCAGCCGCGTTACTTATCCTGGCTTGCTCCTTGGCCCTGGCAAGCTCAGCCCGAAGGGTCTCTACGGCGGCAGCACCATCTGCAGTTAGGCATATCACAATTTTCAGCACCTTGCTCCTATCTATACTTATTGACCGCCCTGAAGACATACCTTGTGCCTCGTCGAGCCGCTTGTTTATGAGCGTGACGTCTTCATCCGCCATGCTAAGTTGTCGCTTTAGTTCGGCAACCTCTGCAGCCCGGGCAGTCGCTAGCGCTGAAGCAGCCTATGTGTCAATTGGCAAAATTATTTCCTGATCTCATTTATCTCTTTTGATCCTCTGATCGCCCCCGTTTGGACGGCAACCAAAGTCTCAGGGGCTACTATCTATACACAGGCACGCCTTGCGTTTGCAGCACAATTGACAATGTTATATTACGTACCTCGAAGCCACTTACCAGGCTCATAAAAGCTTCATTCAATCCGCTTTTCGTGGATAAAACTTTCTCCATCACCATACCCATCAAGGTACGATGTTGCTCTATGACACGCGCTTGCCGCAGTTTGTTAGTCAACATATCCGGTTAAATATCGGATAGTCCGGGGTTTTTATTGTTGGTCTCTTTAGGAGTCGAACACCCCGGACCCTAGGCGGCCGAAGTATCATCTTCCGGCCTAATCCTCCTTTGCTGATTAGGAGAGATCCTCCGGGATGATACCTCAGGGTCGTCTGCCCTATGGGGCGGGGAAGTATGAGGAGGCGTTTTTCTCTCCATCATCTCCGGAAGAAGGTCCCCCAAGGATGAAAATTGTTGAGGGAGGCTGTAGGAGTAACTCCAAAATGTGCGTTTCAAATACTACCCTCACGACCAAGAAAAGAACGGGGTATGCTTAAAGACACCTCTGTTCGCTTACGATTCAGCTAGGGACCGGCCCCCATGTGGGCACTGGGTCGCAACATTGCCTCCCAAGCCAGAACCCCCTGATAAGGATTTCTTCCCTCGCTTGGAAGCTTCTACCTCTAAATCTCCGGAGGCTGCCCTTTTCTTCTCACTCTTCTCCTTGTCCTCTCCTGATGGAACTTGATAAGGTGCATGAGCTAGTATCCTAGTTAATATTGGATCCACTGAATCTTCGGGAAGAGGGGCCGAACACCTGATCCTCTCCGCCTTCTTTATCCAGCCCTCCCCGAGTATGGTTTTTTCAGAGTATTGGTATGAGAAACATTAAATGTGTTCAGTGGTTAAATGCTTACCGGAGTATCTGGGTGGTTGCAGTCAAGGCCTGCGTCCTCCGTAGTGTCTGGACACTTTATTCTTGATCCGAAGATCAATTTATACATCCCTTCGAATGTCATGCCGAAGAAGTGCTGAATAGTTTGCGGTCTTTCCCGATTGAACTCCCACATATGGAGAGGTCGTTGCTGGCATGGTAGGACCCGACGGAGTAGCATTACTTGGATTACTTTGACAGACTGATGTCCTTCTCGATAAGATCCTGAATGCGTCTTTGCAATGTCTGCACTTCATCAAGCGATCTCTAGTCCAGCCCCTTGTTGACCCATGATGCAAGCTGTGGCGGAGGGCCGGATCGGAAGGTAGGTGCTGTAATATAAAACCACTCCCGTTTCCATAGGTCGAAAGCTTCCGGGAAGGAACCCTTTGGCCATAAAACATTGGTAAAATTGCTTATTATAGCACCTCCACACTCCGCATGTCTCCCGTCGATTATCTTCAGCTTCACATTGAAAGTTTTGATCCATAAGCCGAAATGTGGAAAGATACAGAGGAAGGCCTCACACACGACAATGAATGACGAGATGTGAAGGAAGGAGTCCGGAGCTAGATCATGAATATCTAGCCTGTAATAGAACATGAGCCCTCTAACGAAGGGATGAAGAGCAAAGCCTAGCCCTCGGACGAAGTGAGGGATGAACACGATGCTCTCATTGGATCTGGGAGTAGGGATAACCTGCCCTTGAGCAGGAAGCCTGTGAAGGATTTCTGCAGTCAAGTACCTTGCGGCTTCGTGATGTCCTCCTCTGTGACAGAAGAGGCCATCCACCGGCCTTGAAGGCTGGATCCGGACATGTTCGGAGGTCCGAAGGGACTGGGATAAACCTTGGGTCTTGGAACTTGAGGTGGGAGGAGGCGAGGATTAGCGCGGAAAGAAAAGGACAGGTCTTGGCCTCTTTATAAGGCGGATGAATATCAAACGTCCCCTACAGGGCCTTTTAAACATGCCTATTCCCAAGGAATCATACCAATGGAACGGTTGGGTTATCCACGCCTGTATTGATGAGAATCCCGTAATAAGGGGACACGATCTCTGCTTCGACAAGTGAAAGTGCAACTATCCCTAGGTGGTTTTGGTAATTCATAACAACATATAGCTCATTGAGCTAATGCTATTCTAAGACAAATATTTCAGGAAAGCTCAATGAATGGCATGGCATGGATGATGAAAGTGGATCCCTCAAAATATCAAGGACAAAGGATTGGCTCAAGCTCAAAAGCTCAAGACTCTACATTTTATATTTCAGTGATCCAAGATCACATTGAGTCCATAGGAAAAGCCAATACTATCAAGGAGGGATGAGGTGTTGCTTAATGAGCCTCTTGCTTCATGTGCTTAGTGATATGCTCCAAATACCCTCAACTACTTTCCCACATCCACATATGACCTAAACCTAAAGCCAAAATCGGTCACACCGATTCTTTCTATCCGGCGCCACCGAGTTCAAATGTCATAGCCACTACCACAAACCCTAGCAAATCGGTCTCACCGATAGGGATCTCGGTCTCACCGAGATGGGATTGTAATCTCTCTGTTTCCCTTCGCAACGTTTCGGTCTAACCGGAGTGAGCGATCGGTCCCACCGAGATTGCAATGTAAACTCTCTGTTTCCCTTTTTAACATTTCGGTCTCACCGAAAAGAGCAAATCGGTACCACCGAGTTTACCTGACCAACTCTTTGGTTAGCTAATTACCAAAATCGGTCTCATCGAGTTTTTGTAATCGGTCTCACCAAGATTACGTTATGCCCTAACCCTAACCATATCGGTCCTACCGAGTTGCATTTCGGTCCCACCGAAAATCCTAACGATCACTAGGTTTACTAAATCGGTCTGACCGAGTTTGTTGATTCGGTCCCACCGAGTTTGGTAAATTGTGTGTAATGGTTAGATTTTGTGTGGAGGCTATATATACCCCTCCACCTCCTCTTCATTCGTGGAGAGATCCATCAGAACAAACCTACACTTCCAACCTACCAGTTCTGAGAGAGAACCACCTACTCATGTGTTGAGGCCAAGATATTCCATTCCTACCATATGAATCTTGATCTCTAGCCTTCCCCAAGTTGCTTTCCAGTCAAATCTTCTTTCCACCAGATCCAAATCCTATGAGAGAGAGTTGAGTGTTGGGGAGACTGTCATTTGAAGCACAAGAGCAAGGCGTTCATCATCAATGCACCATTTGTTACTTCTTGGAGAGTGGTGTCTCCTAGATTGGCTAGGTGTCACTTGGGAGCCTCCGACAAGATTGTGGAGTTGAACCAAGGAGTTTGTAAGGGCAAGGAGATCGTCTACTTCGTGAAGATCTACCGCTAGTGAGGCAAGTACTTCGTGGGTGACGGCCATGGTGGGATAGACAAGGTTGCTTCTTCGTGGACCCTTCTTGGGTGGAGCCCTCCGTGGACTCGCGCAGCCGTTGCCCTTCGTGGGTTGAAGTCTCCATCAAGGTGGATGTACGATAGCACCACCTATCAGAACCACCCCAAAAACATCTGTGTCTCCAACTGCGTTTGATTCCTCCAAACCCTTCCCTTTACTTTCTTGCAAGTTGTATGGTTTAATTTCCGCTGCCTATATACTCTTTGCATGCTTGCTTGATTTGTGTGATGATTGCTTGACTTGTCCAAAGATTGCTAAAATCTGCCAAACTCTAAAATTGGGAAAATGTTAAGTTTTTAATTGGTCAAGTAGTCTTATCACCCCCCCTCTAGACATACTTCAAGGTCCTACAACAAGACTTGCCAATAAAACTGCCTCGCGAAACATGGAGTAGCAGGTTGGAAAAACGGTTCGAATAATGACCGGGCCGCGGCGTGATGTCACACTATGGAAAAGTTGTCAGCAGATTCGACTCGTGAAATATCATACTCTCTATGGTGGTATATGTTTTGCAGAGACGGACACGATTCTTATGATGAAGATCTGCTTTGGAGTATTCAGAGAAGGAACCTGCCTTGCAATGCCGAAGACAATCTGCACGCCGGACTCATCGTCATTGAAGCCTGGTTCAGGGGCTATTGAGGGAGTCCTGGATTAAGGGGTCCTCGGACAGTCTGACTATATGCATGTGCTGGACTATTGGGCTATGAAGATACATGATAGAGGACTTCGTCCCATGTCCGGATGGGACTCTCCTTTGCGTGGAAGGCAAGGGTAGCGATTCGAATATGAAGATTCCTTTCTCTGTAACCGACTCTGTGTTACCCTAGCCCCCTCCGGTGTCTATATAAACCAGAGGGTTTAGTCCGTAGGACAACAACAATCATAATCATAGGCTAGCTTCTAGGGTTTAACTTCTACGGTCTCGTGGTAGATCAACTCTTGTAATACTCATATTATCAAGATCAATCAAGCATGAAGTAGGGTATTACCTCCATAGAGAGGGCCCGAACCTGGGTAAACATTGTGTCCCCCGCCTCCTGTTACCATTAGCCTTAGACGCACAGTTCGGGACCCCCTACCCGAGATCCGCCGGTTTTGACACCAACAGAAGTTAGCCTTGGTGACGAAGACTTCATCGTCCCAGAAGAACCACTCGACCAAGAACGCTTTAAGCGGCAGCTCATTGCTACAGCCCAGAGCCTGAAGAAGAAGCAGCTCAAAGAAGAGCAAGATATGCTGAATGAGAGGTGGACTAAGGTCCTGACCGCTGAGGAATACGGCCAACAATGACATTTCAAAAGTTACCCTAGGCGCAAGCTGCTGCCCCAATTCGACGATGAAGTCCTTGAACCAGTACCGTTGAAATACAATCAGACAGATCAACCAGACCGACCACCACGTGGATCGGATAAAATAGCATACCAAGCCGAATACCAACCCGCACCCCCTCGCCGAAGAGGCAGGGAGACTGCAGCCGCGGGGTATACATACGACTTGCAACGTGACCTAGCCAATAAGGCCGGTCAGACCAGATCAATCTATGGATCAAGTGGGCATGCCCAGGCACGAGATAATGGCCATGAAGCCTGATGTGACGATTAGTACCGAACTCAGATGTCAGCCGATCTCGACCACGACATTGCGAGATACAAAGGGGTCGCACACCCCCTATGCTTTAGTGATGAGGTTATGGAACATCAGTTTTCGGAAGGGTTTAAACCCGTAAACATCGAACCAAACGATGGAACGATGGATCCAGCTATCTGGATTGAGGATTTCCTTCTCCACATTCATATGGCTCGAGGAGATGATGTCCATGCCATCAAATACCTCCCTCTAAAGTTGAAGGGACCAACACGGCACTGGTTAAACAACCTCCTACAAAACTCCATTGGAACCTGGGAAGACTTGGAAGATGCCTTTAGGTCTAACTTCTAGGGCACTTATGTTCGGCCACCGGATGCTCACGACTTGAGTCACATAATCTAGCAGCCAGGGGAATCAGCTCGCAATCTTTGGAATCAGTTCTTAACTAAAAAGAATGAGATCGTAGACTGTCCAGACGCCGAAGCATAGCGGCCTTTAAGCACAGCGTCTGTGATGAATGGATCGCTCGACACCTTGGGCAGGAAAAGCCGAAGACCATGGCAGCATTAACGACACTCATGACCCACTTCTGTGCGGGCGAAGACAGCTAGTTGGCTCGTAGAAGCAATAGCTCAGGCGACCCCGACACCTCTGAGGTACGGGACGGCAATGGTAAACCTCACCTCAATAAAAACAAACGTCGGAACAATAGCACCGACAACGCAGATGAGACAATAGTCAATGCCGGATTCCGCGGTCCTAAGTCCGGTTGGCGGAAGAAACCTTTCAAATGCAGCAAGGATGGGCCATCCAGCTTAGACAAAATCCTTGAGAGGCCATGCCAGATTCATGGCACACCTGATAAAACTACAAATCATACCAACATGGACTGTTGGGTCTTCAAACAGGTCGGCAAGTTAAATACCGAAAACAAGGGAAAAGGGCCTCCAAGCGAAGACGAGGATGAGCCCCGTCAGCTGAACACTGGGGGTCAGAAACAATTTCCCCCTGAGGTGAGGACAGTGAACATGATATATGTCACTCACATTCCCAAAAGGGAGCGCAAGCGCGCACTTTGGGACGTCTATGCCATAGAGCCTGTCGTCCCCAAATTCAACCCATGATCAGCCTGTCCAATCACCTTTGATCAAACCCACCCAGTATTCGTCACGAGGGTTCGGCCGCCCTGGTCCTTGATCCAATCATCGACGAATATCACCTCACTCGAGTCCTTATTGATGGAGGAAACAGTCTCAACCTGATATATCAAGACACCATCCGTAAGATGGGGATCAACCCGTCACGAAACAAGCCCAGTCCACACTACATTTAAAGGTGTGATACCAGGAGTGGAGGCCCGTTGCACGGGCTCAAGCCCAGTCCCCAGACAACTTTCGCAGTGAAGAGTTAATCTTCGACATCGTCCCTTTCCGCAGTGGCTACCATGCACTGCTCGGACAAACTGCCTTCGCCTTCTTTAACGCAGTCCCGCACTATGCTTACTTGAAGCTCAAAATGCCTGGACCTCGTGGCATTATTACAGTCAATGGTAATATGGAGCGCTCACTCCATATTGAAGAGCACATTGCGGCCCTTGTAGTCAAAGTGTATAGCGGCCTCCTCAAGCCGAACAGCTCGCCGACCAATAAAGCCTTTGACACACCCAAACGAGTCCGGTCTGTGCATAACAATGACAAGTCAACGGATCTGGACCTTGATTAGAAATTTGGCCTCCGCCGACCGCCCCATCAGGTCATGGCTGATGTAGCGCGCGTACATAATTACGCACTGAAAATACCTTGGGTGGCGCTGGAGGCACACTGCAGAATAAGTCCATTATACGTGTTGACCATAATTGGACCACATATATCTTTTTCCTTTTAACACAGGTTCATCAAGAGCCCTACTTACAAGATGGTTGTCACAGGAGATCCTTTTAAGGCTAGCATGTCCCAACCATCCAACGATCCTCCCAAAGGACTCACTACTAAGGAGGAAAGGCGCAGACATGCGGCCGGGCATCATTGGAGTTTCTTTTCCGAACTGTGGTTTTTTAGGCCCTGTGATAGACTTTCCCTTATGTAAAATATTTTCCTTTTTTTCTCTGGGCATGTAATATGACCCCCATATTGAACGGCATTGCTTGTAGTCGACATATCAATAAAGATACAAAGGGAACATATGCTTATCACCTCCTTGGTTGGTTTTTTTGGATTCTCTCCTTGTCATCTGCGCCCCCACTTACGATCGACTCGCATACGTGGCTTGACACGGTCTTCATACCAGGGGCTGTCTTCGACCCTGCTAAATTTTTTTAAGTCTGAACTCCCATAGGGAACTCTTCGGCATCCCGGATATTGCATTATATGCACCTGCTTTGAATCATGTCTTTGGTCTATAGTTGGGTTGCGTGTCTCCTATGTTTGCCACCTTACGTTTCGCAAGTTCGGCTAAGATAGTAAAGGGAGAAATGCTGCGATTGTATTTCCGGTTCAACCGGTCAAGTACCTTAGTAGAGAAAGCCGAAAACTGACTGTCATGATAAGCGAGAGCGGATCAGCGATCTGGTGACTCAGTGTTATACTATGAATCATTCGCTCTTTATGCCGTGTTATACGAGGGGCTGGGTTTTTTAATAGCCATGTTGCAAAGGCACCACACTCCGGATTGCCGATCATGCAACGAGGGGCTAAGTACTTAGCGCCACCAATAGACTCTTATGGCTAAAATGAAAGTACTAAATCCACATAGTCTGATTGCCTGGTTCACTTCGCAAGACGCCTCCTACATTGGACCAAGACGTTGGATAAAGTGCGGTCATGCGGTCCCGAATATCCCTGTAGTATCTACATGGGGGATGAAGCCGACGACTGGTAAACTTTCAGACATATTAACAACTAATAGGAGGATAAATTGATAATAAAGCTTAATCATAATTATCACACATTATGAGTTCATTACATAACTCTTACAAACCGGACACAACTACTCAAATATTATTTCCTTGGAGCACTAACCTTCTACAATACGGGCTCCCTCGGGGACCTCGTCGAAGTACCTCTCTGACCAATGGTGCTCCTTGCCCTCAGGTGGCCCTGCGGTGGCAATCTCGATGGCTTTCATCTTCGCCCATTGAACCTTCACATGGGCAAAGGCTATCCGAGCACCCTCAATACAGGATGACCGCTTAAGGGTATCAATCCAAGGAAGCGCCTCCACCAGTTTCTTCATGAGCCCGAAGTGGTTGCTGGGTACCGCTTCGGCCGACCACAGACGGACTATCATGTCCTTGATGGCCAGGCCGGCCACCCTATGCAGCTCGGACAACTGCTTCATCTGGTTGCTCAGGGTCACTGGAAGCTCCAGCGCTAGGTGCTGCGACCAGAACAATTTTTTTCGTCGAGCTCCCCTCTTCGGCTCGGAAGAATGCGGCGGCGTTTGCAATGCTCCTTGGCAAGTCGGCAAAGGCACGTGGAGAACTCCAAACTCTGGTTAGTAAAATATATCTTCTATTGTCATACCTACTCTGCATAATAAAGGCCTTACCAGCCGCAATACGCCCCGCCTCCTGGATCTCCTTGCGAGCATCCTGGGCATTAGCTTGGGCTTCCTTCAGGATCTCACAGGATTTGGTGCTCGGAGGCCTGTTTTGAGTTTGTCTGCTCCAAGGACTCGCATCTAGCAATGGTGTCCTTGACCTCTTTTTCAACCTCACCTACCCGTGCCTCATGTCGTTGGCGGGTGGTCTTCTCGTCCTCTACGCTTTTTGCCGCCTTGTCCACGGCCGCCTTGCTCGCCTCTGCCTCCTTCTTGGCTTCAACAAGAGCGCCTTTGATGGACTCGACCTCATCGGTGCCAACTGCGGGCATAGTTAAAACATTTTTAGTCGGTTTTCAAAAGATCAAAACATCTACACTTGGGGATATATACTCAATGTACGCATACCTTGCGTCTCCTCAAACCGCTTATTAATGCGGAATACCTCTTCATCGACCAGCCGCAGCTTCCAAGTGAGTTCGGAAACTTCGGCGGACTGGGTGCTCGCCGCCCGCAGGGAAGCCTGTTGTACAATAAAATGTCACCTCTCCCGAACACTATGTGATCCTCTATCCGGCTTCTTCAAAACCAGACAGAGTTTCAGGGGCTACTATCTATACACATCCATATCCCTTTATTGAAACCGGTTAATAAATTACATCGCATACCTCAAAGCCCGTTAATAGGCTGGTAAAAGCTTTGTTCAGCCCGCTTCTGGCGGACTGAATCTTCTCAGCCACCACAGCCATCAGGGTTTGGTGCTCCTTCACGACGGAATCATGATGAAGCGCTTCCGTCAAATTATCCGGCGCTTCCGGATTCATGGAGGTCACTGATGACCCACAAGTACAGGGGATCAACTGTAGCTCTTTTTGATAAGTAAGAGTGTCGAACCCAACAAGGAGCAGAAGGAAATGACAAGTAGTTTTCAGTAAGGTAATGTCTGCAAGTGCTAAAACTGTAAGTAGCGATCAGTTTGAGAGCAAGATAATTTGTAACGAGCAAGTTACGATAGTAACAATAAGTATGCAGCAAGGTAGCCCAATACATTTTAGACAAAGGACATGCCAAAATGGTCTCTTATAACAAGCAAAGCGTTCTTGAGGGTACACGAGAATTTCATCTAGTTACTTTCGTCATGTTGGTTTGATTTGTGTTCGCTACTTTGATAATTTGATATGTGGGTGGACCGGTGCTTAGGTGCTGTTCTTACTTGAACAAACCTCCTACTTCTGATTAACCCTCCCGCAAGCATCCGCAACTACGAGAAAAGTATTAAGAATAAATTCTAACCATAGCATTAAACATTAGGATCCAATCGGCCCCTTACGGAATAGTGCATAAACTGGGGTTTAAGTTTCTATCACTCTCACAACCCACCATCTATTTACTACTCCACAATGGATTACCTTAGGCCCAAATATGGTGAAGCGTCATGTAGTCGACGTTCACATGACACCACTAAGGGAATCACAACATACATACTATCAAAATATCGAACACATATCAAATTCACATGATTACTTGCAACATGATTTCTCCCGTGACCTCAAGAACAAAAGTAACTACTCAGAAATAATCTACATGCTCATGATCAGAGGGGTGTTAAATAGCATAATGGATCTGATAATATAATCTTCCACCAAATAAACCATATAGTAATCAACTACAAGATGTAATCAACACTACTAGTCACCCCCTAGCACCAATCTATAGTTTCAGTAACAAGATTGAATACAAGAGATGAACTAGGGTCTGAGATGAGATGGTGCTGACAGTGGCGGAGCTAGATCAACCAGGGAGCCGGGGCAAAATACACTACGCTCTAGTTTATGACTTGGTTTCCCCTACAAATGATGCTTAGCCATACATTTACTGCTATCATTTAAGCAAGAGTCAGTGGCAGAGCCCGGGCAGCTGCCCCGGGTAGCTGGGAGCTAGCTCCGCCACTAGGTGTTGGTGAATATGTTGATGGAGATTGCCCTCCCCAAGATGGGAGAGTTATTGGTGATATTGATGACGATGATTTCCCCCTCCGGGAGGGAAGTTCCCCCGATAGAATCGCTTCGCTAGCGAGCAAAAGTGCTCCTGCCCAAGTTCCGCCTCGAGACGGCGGCGCTCCATCCCGAAAGTCTCCCCCCTTACTTTTTCTAGGTCAAAATGACTTATATACCAGAAGATGGGCACCGGAGGTGGGCTGAGGAGGGCACAACCCACCAGGGCGCGCCTGGGCTCCCTGGCGTGCGCAGGTGGGTTGTGCCGACCTGGTGGGTCCCCTCTAGTAGTTATTTGCTCCAATATTTCTTAAATATTCCATAAAAATTCTCCGTGAAGATTCAGCTTGTTTGGAGTTGTGCAGAATAGGTAGCCTGACGTAGCTTTTTCAGGTCCCGATTTCCAGCTGTCAGAATTGTTCCTCCTGGTGTGTACCTTGCAAATTATGAGAGAAAAGGCATTAGAATTACTCCAAAAAAGCAATATTATGGATAAAAATATTATAAATAACAGTAAGAAAACATGATGCAAAATGGACGTATCAGTCGCCGGTGGAGTCCATGCTCCCCCCTCCTTCAAAGGGGGTCGCTCGCCTGATTCCGAAACCGCACGGGTTTCCGGAACAGTGTTCGGCTAGGGCCCGGATTGGTCATGTCCCCCGTCCTCAGTCTTCATGGGGGTTGGCCCTCCCATGTCTTTGGCAGCCGAGGTATTACCCTCTGGCAACGTCCTGACGGCCTCCTGCACCTCTTCATGGCCCAGAGAGGCTCTACGGGACACGACTTCGGTGTCGACCAGAGCGATAGGCGGGGAGGCCCGCGAAGGCGTCTCGCTCTTCACCATCCCTGGCTCCAACGAATTCCCCAGAGTCGATGTTTGAGGGAGATCGCGGGCCGGGCTGAAACACACAGTACAATATGTTAAAAACTATAATTATAAATGCCGATGTATGTAAGGCATCTAACGATACTTACGATTCGGCTGGGGGCTTCGACCTGGGGCGGTGCTCGAGGATGACTACGGCATCCGAATCCATGTCGTCCGTGAGGGATACTCTCCCCCTTCTGGATGCCTCTGCTTCCGGGTCTACGGAAGCTGCCCTTTTCTTCCTCCTCCCCTTAGGGGGAGAGTTGCCCTCTTCCTCCTCCTCCTCCTTTTCGTCTTCAACTCCCTTGTGGGAGGAGATGGCTTTGGACTCCCCGTACATAGTGTCCGAGGAGCCTTTTCGACAGGGGCCGTTTTTGGCCTCCTTGCCCTTCTTCTTGGTCTTCTTTTGCGGCACCTTGTACGACACCAGAACCAGCATCCTTGTTAGTAGAGGATCAACAGGGTTTTCGGGTAGCGGAGCCAGACACTTGATCCGCTCTGCCTTCTTCGTCGAGCCCTATTTCAAATATGAGAGTCTCAATACGCCCCTATGATTCCCGGACTAAGTTATTTTCGGAAACTAATGACTTACCAGAGTGGTTGGGTGAGCACAGTCGTGGCCGATGTCCTTGGTTGTCTCCGTACATGAATTCTGCTTCTGGGCCTTGAAAAGAAGCCTCCAGATATCTTCTTGCGTCATGGTGAAGAATCGCTGGAGGGTCCGTGGCCCTTCTAGATTAAACTCCCACATGTGGAGAGGCCGGTGCTAGCAGGGAAGGGTCCGGCGGAATAGCATCACCTGAACCACATCGGTGAGGTTGGTGTTCCTTTTATGATGTTTTTGATGCGCTTTTGTAGCATCGACACCTCATTAGTTGAACCCCAGTCCAAACCCTTGTTGACCCACAACGCTAGCTGCGTTGGGGGTCCGGATCTAAACTTAGGAGTGGCCACCTAGTTGTCGCTGCGACGTTCGGTGATGTAAAACCACTCCTGCTACCATATTTTCATAGTTTCCACAAAAGCCCCTTTGGGCTGGGTGACGTCGGGAAGCTTGCTCAGCATCGCAGCTCCACAGTCTACATGCTCTCCGTCCACCTGCTTTGGTTTCACGTTGAAGAATTTGAGCCAGAGCCCGAAGTGGGGGGAATGCGGAGGAGCACCTCGCACATGACGACAAAGGCCGAGATGTGGAGGAATGAGTTTGGGGATAGATCATGGAAATCTAGCCCATAATAGAACATGAGGCCATGGACGAAAGGGTGAAGTGGAAACCCTAGTCCGCGGAGGAAGTGGGGGATAAATACCACCCTTTGGTCGGGCTCCGGGGTGGGGATGACTAGCTTCTTGGCAGGGATCCTGTACGCGATGTCCATACTCAAGTACCCCGTATCCTGGAGCTCCTTGATGTCCTTCTCCCTAACAGAGGAGGTTGCCCACTTGCCCTGAAAGCTGGATCCGAACATGACTCGAGAGGTTGGTGGCAGTGGGAGGTTTTGAGGCTCAGGGACTAGAGCTCAGGGATAGGGAGGCAGAGGAAGGAAGAAGGCGTGTGTAGGATCGAAAGTATGTCTAGAGGGGGGGGGGTTGATTAGACTACTTGACCAAATAAAAACTTAACCTTTTCCCAATTTTAGTTCTTGGCAGATTTTAACAACTTAGCACAAGTCAAGCAATCTTAGTACAATTCAAGCAAGCATGCAAACAGTATATGGGCTGCGGAAAGTAAAGCATGCAACTTGCAAGAATGTAAATGGGATGAGTTTGGAGGGAGAAAACACAATGTTGACACGGAGATTTTTGGCGTGGTTCCGATAGGTGGTTCTATCGTACATCCACGTTTATGGAGACCTCAACCCACGTAGGGTAACGGCTGCGCGAGTCAACGAAGGGCTCCACCCACGAAGGGTCCACGAAGAAGCAACCTTGTCTATCCCACCATGGCCATCGCCCACGAAGGACTTGCCTCACTAGGGTAGATCTTGACGAAGTAGGCGATCTCCTTGCCCTTACAAACTCCTTGGTTCAACTCCACAATCTTGACGGAGGCTCCCAAGTGACACCTAACCAATCTAGGAGACCCCACTCTCCAAAAGGTAATATATGGTGCATTGATGATGAACTCCTTGCTCTTGTGCTTCAAATGATAGTCTCCCCAACACTCAACTCTCTCTCACAGATTTAGCTACGGTGGAAAGATGATTTGAGTGGAAAGAAACTTGGGGAAGGCTAGAGACCAAGGTTCTTGTGGTTGGATTGGAATATCTTGGTCTCAACACATGAGTAGGTGGTTCTCTCTCAGAAAATGAATGCTGGAAGTGTAGGCGCGTTCTGACGGCTCTCCTAACGAATGAAGAATGGGTGGAGGGGTATATATAGCCTCCACACAAAATCTAACTGTTACACATAGATTCCCAAACTCGGTGAGACCGAATGGTAAAACTCGGTCAGACCGATTCAGGTCAAAATATTAATGTTAGGCTTTTCGGTGGGACCGACTTAGTCATCTCGGTGAGACTGATATGCTAGGGTTAGGGCATAACTTAATCTCGGTGTGACCGATAACATAAAATTGGTGGGACCAATTTCAGCAATAGGCACATAGAGAGTTGGTCAGGAAAACTCGGTGGGACCGATTCACTCGCTTCAATGAGACCGAAGTGTTACAAAAAGGAAATAGTGAATTTGCATTGCAGACTCGGTGGGACAGATTTGCTCATTTCGGTTGGACAAAAATGTTATAAAAAGCAAACAGTGAGTTTGCAAACCCATCTCGGTGAGACCGAGATCCCTATCAATGAGACTGAAGTGACTAGGGTTTGTGGCAGTGGCTATGTCAAATGAAACTCGGTGGCGCCGGATAGATCAAACCGGTGGGGCCGAATTTGACTTTTAGGTTTAGGACATATTTGGAAATGAGAAAGTGGTTGAGGGTTTTGGAGCATATCACTAAGCATTTTGAGCAAGTAAGACATTAAGCAACACCTCATCCCCTTTTAATAGTATTGGCTTTCCTATGGACTCAATGTGATCTTGGATCACTAAAATGAAAATGTAGAGTCTTGAGCTTGTTTCCAATATGTGTCCTTAGCATTTTAAGGGGACCACATCTCTAGTCCATGTCATGCCAATCATTGAACTTTCTGAAATAATCATCGTGAAAGAGCATTAGTTCAATGAACTATATGTTTTTAAGAATTACCAAAACCACCCAGGGATTAGTTGCACTTTCAATCTCCCCCTTTTAGGTAATTGATGACAACATATAGATCAAAGCTTCAACAAATGATAATGAGAGTGAAATACATTATCACTTTGAGAAGTATGTGATAAGTAAGAGCTCCCCCTAAATTTTTGCATTAACTAAAATTTGCTTCTGAATGCAAATGCACAAATAAATAGGATCATGGCTTACTATTCCATGTCACATACATCTTGGTGGAGTGCTCGAAATGATAAGAAATAAGAACAAGCACTCATCACCAAGGCAAAGTGAATGATCATTCAAGAGATAGATAATGTCACCATTCAAGCACAAGCATTAAGCATAGTATGATCAAACACATGATCATATAAATTATCTCACACACACAGACATAAGTTATCTCAAACAAAGCAAACGAGTAGCAAAAATGAAGCAAATCTCTCTCTCTCCAAAGCCTATGATCTACACACTTTCTCCCTCTTTGACAACAAGTTATCAAAAAGCTCAAAAGTGCATAGTGCTATGCGTCTCTCTAGGCTTGATCTTCGATAGGAGGTGTTGAGATGACTCCAAGGACAAAAGCATCAGTGGAAGATGTTGGAGCTTGAGGAGTTGCCAATGGAGGGGCAACTGGAGCTGTGGGAGCTGTGGCTGCAGGTGCTGAAGCTGTTGCTCTTGTGTCTGGCACTATCACTACTGCAGACCTCTATCCTCTAGGCATAGTATGGAAGACCTGTGTAGTTGCTTTGCCCTTCCTCTCCTTATCTTATTCTTGGAGCTCTTCAACTGCTGTCTGAATCTCATTTACCTTCAATTCAAGATCATAGAATTTGGTTTTGGTGATCCTCTCCAAGCTCTCCTGGTTCCGAGTCAGGGTGGCCAGTCCTTTCTCAGTCCTCAAGGTTGCTTGAATCATATATCCAAGTTGGTCTTTCTTTGACTTGAGGAATACTTCGGAAGCTTCTGCAGCACTGGGCATCTTTGCTGCTTTCTCTGCTTTGGCTTTCTATCTCTTTTCTTGTGTCTCTAGGGAAGTTGGATCCTCACCTGTCATGACAACAGTGTTGTCCTCAAAGTCTAGCTGCAAAGGCAGATGCTCTTTGTCCAACAGGTAAACTCCCTTGGGCATCTTGGAATTGATCAACATTTGAATGTGTGGTGCATACCCACATGACCACTTCTGGTCAGCAGTTGTCCTCTTGATTGTCTCTACAATCAGGCTCATGACTTTAAACTTCTGTGGCAAATCAAACATCTGAAGAAGATTGATGGAATGGCCTCTGATCATCTTGTGATCTCTTGATTTGGGAAACAAAGTGTGCCTCAATATAGTGTTCATGGTGGCCAGACCAGACATCAAGTAGTATACTGGCCCAAGCTTGTGTGTCTCCAAAGTTTGTCAGGTATTTCCTTGTACATGTTTGCCATAGAGTTGTGGTCTTTCTTCTTTTCAGCATAGACATCAATGTCCTTCTCATGCTCTTTGGGTGCCTTGATGAGCTTTGCCCACTCATCTACTATTGACTGCTATCTGGTTCCCCCAATCATCCACACAATCTTTCCATCTGGATAAAAATGAGTTGTTGAGTAGAATTGCATTATGAGCTCATCATTCCACCTGGTCAACTTCTGACCCACAAATTTGTCAACTCCATTTAGGTTGAAGCTCTCATGCACTCCTGGAAAGTGGTTTTCATTAGCATCAATGTACTTCCAGTCAACCCACTTCATGTCACTGACAATGGGTTTCTTGTCAAGCATAACTGTTTCATAGAAATCTTGCTGTTCTTTGGTGTGGAATCTGTAGTCCACAGCTGTCCTTCTTCTCATTGCATATGGATCATCTTGTCTCCATAGTCTGAGACCTGCATCTTTCCTTTCCTTCATATTCTCAACCACTGGATGATTGTCATCATGGTCTGGAATCTTTGGTTTGAGCTTCCTAAGCACTTGGGCTTCAGCTTCTTCTTCCTCAACTTTAGGCACTGGGGCCTTGCTCTTTTCTGCAGCTGGTATGTTCCTGGTGCTTCTCTTTGGAGTTGTCTTGGAGGCTTGAGCTAGAGCTTTGGGGGCTGTCTTGGGCTTTGAAGGAGCTGCCCCAGACTTGATGGCATCCCCCATCAGCTTCTGTGACTTAGAAGGAGGTGCTTGAGCAGCAACCTCTTCTTCTTCTTCCTTACTAGCAGAGTCTCTCCTCATGGAAGGATTTCCAATCACCCTAGCAGTGGTTTTCCTAACTCTCTTCTTCCCTTCTTCACCTGATTTTTGCTCAAGAGTGAATGTCATGGTCTCTTGTGTAGTTCCCCTGGCCTTAGACATAGGCACTCTCATGGCAGGTGCCTTCTTGTGCCGTCCTGGCTTGGTGGAAGCAGCATCACCATATTATTTCTTCACCACTTTCTTCTTTGAGCTGACTTCCTCAAGCTCAAAATCTTCATCCTCAGAGTCCGATGTTTTCTTGTTCTTCTGCCTAGTTGCTACCTTAGGAAGATTGCTTGGTGTGCTCCTGCTACCTTCCTCATAGCTTCCAGAGGGACTACTGCCCTCACTCAAGTCCATCTGCTCCTCTGACTTGTTCTGACTGTCACTTTGATCAGACATTCTGCACAATAACCTGAGAGCTAACCCTGTCAATAGTTGTAGATGAGATAGAGTGGATGAGCATCACAAAGTGCAGAGTTTTTTTGCAAAAAAATGAGTTAAAAACTTAGTTTAGTTTTCTACAGGAAGCATTTCGGAGCTACCGGTTTGTAAAACTCGGTGACACCGAAGCAACTTTGGAGTCTAAACATGTGGAATTGGTCAGACCAAGACATAGTTCAGTGACTCTGAGTTTGGTAGGGTTTATCAAAGTCCTGATATGGTCACAACGATTGGCAACTTTCGGTCAGACCGAAAATCACTTATGCATTGGCCTAAGCCAAATCGGTGGGACCGATTCCTACAATTTGGTCAGTCCGAGATGGGTCCAGCGGAAACCTAATCCTAAATTTTCAACTCAAAACTAATCTAGAGGATGATTTCTATGGATAGATCAATCTCATACTTGGAAAGAAACTTGGAATTGCCTTTGTGCTAGGAATAAGGGTTAAAAGAAAGCACAAAGAATTGATCTCATACCCTATCTTGGCGATGATCTCGCTATGGCGGCAATGGAGGGTAGGATTTCCGTTTATAGTGGCGAAGACCAGCGGCAAGATGTCACTGGCGATGAGGAGACTATCCGGAGACCCGAGACGGTAGAGCAGGACCCATGCGGGCGAATAGGTTTTGGGGAGTTTTCCAAAATTTGACCCGTCGGTATATATATCCTAGCACTATCGGTGTCACTAAGTGGAACAACTCGGTGGCACCGAGATGCAGAATCGCAAGCGGTTACTGCAACTCAGTGAGACCGAAAAGTTGTAATCGGTTGCACCGAGATTGAAAGCGTGATCAACCCAGTGAACTCGGTGTGACCGAAATGGAGGAGTCGGTCAGACCCAAAATAGACACAGAGGTTTTGGAAGTTTTATGTCTATGACAAATCGGGACTCTGAGTGCTCCTCACACAGAGGGTTTGAATTTGACTTAGATTGAACTTTGTGATGTAGCATGAATAGAGTTTGAAAAGAGAAAAGCATAGATAGCTAGAGGGAGTTCTTAGGCATTCTTGTCCATCCATTTGGCAAAAGAAGAAAATCCAAACAATCAAAGAAACAAATGGATGTCCTCGAATGAGAAAATATGCAGCCAGCATGCTCAAATAATAAAATGGCAAATGAAATATGTGGCAAAGCATGAACAATCACTCTAGCATCTATCAAGCAATTGGCGATGACTAGGTCATCTATATATGAGTATGTTGACTTAGAGTCAAATGAGAACATTTGATCATAGGTCATACTCATTGTTTAAGCACAAGTGGGGTTACCACTTTTACATAAAGCATTGTTGTGTTCACACCATTAGAGTTGCTTTAGCTCAATTCTTAGAGTAAAGCTCCCATAGATGTGTGTTCCATATGCCGAGCCAAAGGGCAGAACTTCAGTGCGTGATCGTAGTATGTCACCTCGTCTCGTCCTCGCAGCATCCCGAGCCCTTTGATTTGATCCAGTGAGTGACGTTACGAGCAGAAGCCTCGCCCAGATGAGGGAAGCCTAGGAGAGCCGCCGACTCCAACTATCGTCCATGTAAGTGGTGAACCAACAGGTCGCTCCTTTAGTTGAAGTATCGGGCCCCTTTTTCGTCTCCCTCCTATTTGGTTGGAAGTTTCCTGCTCAAGTTGAGAAAGCAAGGGCTGACCGGACTGCCTTCCAGACTTAGCAGGTAATGAAGCTGCTGACGAGGGAGGAAATGTCCGTTGAAAATAAAGCGGTGGATAATCATCTTTCTTAGAGGTACTAAATACAACTCCATGAATGAGCAAAATGAAGGTTGCGTTAATTTTTGAAAGAGAGGGGAGAAATCAATCACACAAGCTCAGACATCTCGAACTCAGAAACTACCCTTCTATCCCACCCTGCTCCTCCGGCTGGCTCCAACGGTGATGAGTCTGATGGTGGCTCAGATGTTTCTCTTCCTGATCGGCTCCATAATGGGTATGGGGAGTCTGATCCCACCTCAAGACACAGTAGTCAACTGCTTCACTCCTACGCATTATCGTTTCTTTGAAAGGCAAGATTAGGGAGCCAATTGAGTGAACAGACGAAGTAGCTTGCTTTGTACCCCTTTAATAAGAAGCATAAGACCTAAAGGGTTTTGCCCCAACTTGGACCCAGCGAAACCAAAGAAGAGCTAGTTTCGCCCTGTTTCAAAACTGGAATTGGCACAATATCACGTCATGTGAGCAGACTTCTTCGTTAAGCAAGCAGGGAATGCGCGCTACAACTAACTGCTGAAAAACGCACAACTCTATTCAATAAGCTGGCTCTTTAAGGGAAGATAGGGCATCTCCTGCTACAATTCATTGCTGGAAGAGACCGCTAGATTTCTTTTTCATAGTTCAGATATCCATAGACATAAAGTGAAGCACACACATGATGATGTACCCATGTTCTTGCTCAAGATTGAGCTTTCCAAGCGTAACTTCTCATGAGTATTTAAAAGTTATCAATGATCTTATAAAGTAGTTTCATGAGATAACTTAAGAGTTTTTAGTTGTTTAGTTAGGTGCTCAATCTCCTTCTTATTGTTGTCACTCGTTTCATCTTTATTAGCATGATTAATAGCATTTTCATCATAGTATTCTTCACTAGAGTTGTTAACAAGTAAATCATCATCACCTAGCAAGTCATCTTCAGCACTATTGAAATCAACATACTCAGGGTGTGTTACCTTGGGGCCTTTAGCCCTGAAGCATCTTCCAATTCCTTCATTGGGTGAGTCAAATATGTCATTGGAGTTGGTTGACACAAGTGCTAGACCGGCAACACCTTCATCATGAGTATATTCGGAGTCGGAGTGATAACTTCTCTCAGAGTGATGGTCGGAGTCGGAGCCAGATACCCATTCACCAACATGAACTTGATGTCTTCATTTTGTGTAGCTCCTTGATGACTTGTCCTTCCTATCCAAATCCTTGCTTCTTCGAGAGGTTCTTCGTTCATAACGATCATCTCTACTCCTTCTCTCTCGTGGAGGTGATTCTTCCCTTTTGCTTCTCCTTTTAGGTGAGACTTCTCTTCTTTTGTAGGGATCAGTACACTCATTGGAGTAGTGTCTGGGTCTTCCACAATTGTAGCAATTTCGCTCTCGACTAGATGATCTTTTGTCATTGTAGGACCTTGACTTGGAACTTCTTTCCTTGCTTATACTCTTGTAGAATTTGTTGAAGTTCTTCACCATTAAGCTCAATTCTTCATTGAAGGCTTGTTTCTCATTTGATAATGTAGCAGTATCACATGAGGCTTTTTAAGCACCACTAGAATTGTTGTGAAGCTCTTCTTTGTCCTTGAGTGACATCTCATGAGCAACAATTCTACCAGTGATTTCGGTTGGCTTGAGATCTTTACAGTTTGGCATCATTTGGATCAAAGTGCACACGGTATCATATTTTCCATCCAAGGCTCTCAAGATCTTCTTGATGATGAATTTGTCGGTCATCTATTCACTTCCTCAGCCGGCAATCTCATTTGTGATGAGAGCAAGCCTAGAGTACATTTCAGTGACACCTTCACCATCCTTCATTTTGAACTTGTCAAGTTGACTTTGAAGCACATACAACTTGGATTCCTTGAGGGAGTCGGTACCTTCTTACAAATCAATCAAAGTATCCCAAATTTCCTTTGCATTCTCAAGACTGCTGATTTTGTTGAACTCTTCGGGGCACAATCCGTTGAAGAGGATATTGCAAGATTGAGCATTGTATTGCAGCATCTTCAGTCCTTCTGTGGTAGCTTCACAATTTGGTTCTCTCCCATCAAGTAATTCACCTTGCTAACCAATACACACAATAGCCCAAACGGCGGGGTTATGTCCAAGAATATGCATTTTCATCTTGTGCTTCCAACTAGCAAAATTTGTACCATCAAAGTAAGGACCTCTACGGTGGTAATTTCCCTCACTAGATGCCATACCCTCCTAGGTTGTGAAACCAAGGCTATGATCACCAAAGCTATGGAAATAAAGGCAAATGGAGACCAAAGCTCTGATACCACTAGTAAGATCGAAAGTATGTCTAGAGGGGGGGTGATTAGACTACTTGACCAAATAAAACTTAACCTTTTCCTAATTTTAGTTCTTGGCAGATTTTAGCAACTTAGCACAAGTCAAGCAATCTCAATACAATTCAAGCAATCATGCAAAGAGTATATGGGCAGCGGAAAGTAAAGCATGCAACTTGCAAGAAAGTAAATGGGAGGAGTTTGGAGGGAGCAAACGCAATGTTGACAAGTGTGGTTCCGATAGGTGGTTCTATCGTACATCCACGTTGATGGAGACTTCAACTCACGAAGGATAACGGTTGCGCGAGTCCATGGATGGCTCCACCCATGATGGGTCCACGAAGAAGCAACCTTGTATATCCCACCATGGCCATCGCCCACGAAGGAGTTGCCTCACTAGGGTAGATCTTCATGAAGTAGGCGATCTCCTTGCCCTTACAAGCTCCTTGGTTCAACTCCACAATTTTGACGGAGGCTCCCAAGTGACACCTAACCAATCTAGGAGATACCACTCTCCAAAAGGTAATAGATGGTGTGTTGTTGATGAACTCCTTGCTCTTGTGCTTCAAATGATAGTCTCCCCAACAATCAACTCTCTCTCACAGATTTAGCTATGGTAGAAAGATGATTTGAGTGGAAAGCAACTTGGGGAAGGCTATAGATCAAGATTCTTGTGGTTGGATTGGAATATCTTGGTCTCAACACATGAGTAGGTGGTTCTCTCTCAGAAAATGAATGTTGGAAGTGTAGGCACGTTCTGATGGCTCTCCTCATGAATGAAGAATGGGTGGAGGGGTATATATAGCCTCGACACAAAATCTAACCGTTACACACAGATTCCCAAACTCGATGAGACCGCATGGTACAACTCGGTCATATCGATTCATGTCAAAATATGAATGTTAGGCTTTTCGGTGCGACCGACTTAGTCATCTCGGTGAGACCGATATGCTAGGGTTAGGGCATAACGTAATATCGGTGTGACCAATCGCATAAACTCAGTGGGACCAATTTCAGCAATAGGTACATAGAGAGTTGGTCAGGAAAACTCGGTGAGACTGATTCGCTCACTTTGGTGAGACCGAAGTGTTACAAAAAGGAAATAGTGAATTTGCATTGCAGACTTGGTAGGACCGATTTGCTCATTTCGGTTGGATCGAAATGTTACAAAAAGGAAACAATGAGTTTGCAATCCCATCTCGGTGGGACCGAGATCCCTATCGGTGAGACCGAAGTGACTAGGGTTTGTGGCAGTGGTTGTGTGAAATGAAACTTGGTGGCGCCGGATAGATCAAATTGGTGGGACCGAATTTGTCTTTTAGGTTTAGGACATATGTAGAAATGAGAAAGTGGTTGACGGTTTTGGTGCATACCACTAAGCATTTTGAGCAAGTAAGCCATTAAGCAACACCTCATCCCCTTTTATAGTATTGGCTTTCCTATGGACTCAATGATATCTTGAATCACTAAACTGAGAGTGTAGAGTCTTGAGCTTGTTGCCAATATGTGTCCTTAGCATTTTGAGGGGTCCACATCTCTAGTCTATGCCATGCCAATCATTGAACTTTCTGAAATGACCATATTGAAAGAGCATTAGTTCAATGAACTATATGTTGCTAAGAATTACCAAAACCACGCAAGGATTAGTAGCACTTTCAGCGGGGGATAGAAAAGATGAATCTTTACCCGTTTATATAGGCCACGAATACCAAGCGCCCACTTCCCGAGCCTTAAAACCTCGTCTGTCTGGATGTGGGTATGCACCGCAGTCGGTTGGATTACCCAGATTTCATTGATATGCAATCCCGTGTTAAGTGGGCATGATCTCTGTTTTTACAGGATGTGCCAATGAGGCGTAGCCTCGAAACATGGAACACGGGGGTGAAAACGGTTCAAAAGGTTGAAAGGTCAAGTCTGACGCTTCACCGGAAAAGTTGTCAGTAAAAGACACTATTCTCCTTTTTTTATATATCCTGCCTTCGTGGCTAAGGGTTGTGTTTATTGTGTAAGGCCAGATACAAATCTTTTATAGAGGAAAGCCAATGTGTATTCTTTAAAGAACCCGCCTTGCAATGCCGAAGACAATCTGAACACCGAGTATATCATCATTGAAGACTGGTTCAGGGGCTACTGTGGGAGTCCTGGAGTAGGGGGTCCTCGGGTGTCCGGTCTATTGATGTGGGCCGGACTAATGGGCCGTCAAGATACAAGAAAGAAGATTATCCCTCGTGTCCGGTGGGGACTCTCACATGCGTGGATGGCAAGTATAGGTGTCCGGATATATTGTTCGTTCCTGTAAAACCGACTTTGTAAAACTCTAATTCCCTCCCGTGTCTATATAAACCGGAGGGTTAGGTCGGAGGCAGGATCACAACATTTCTAGGCTAGCTATCTAAGGTTGGCCGAATTGATCTCGTGGTAAATCAACTCTTGTAACCCCTATACCCTCAAATATAATCAAGCAGGAGTAGGGTTTTACCTCCATTAAGAGGGCCCAAACCTGGGTAAACACTGTGTCCCTTCTCCATTGTTACTATCGATCCTCAGATGCACATCTTGGGCCCCCTTACCCGAGATCTGCCGGTTTTGACACCGACACCGGCAAACTCACAACCAAAGACTCGGGCAAAAGCCCACGAAGCGAGGATGATGACGATCCCCACAGGCTGAATAGTGGAGGTCAGAAACCCTTCCCTTCCGAGGTTAAGACGATAAATATGATATACGGAACCCACATACCGAAGAAGGAGAGGAAGCGAGCGCTATCGGATGTATACTCCGTTGAGCCAGTAGCATCGAAGTTCAACCCATGGTCAGCTTGCCCGATTACGTTCGATAGCAGGGATCATCCCACCAGCATATGCCATGGAGGGTCAGCAGCCCTAGTGCTAGACACCATCATCGATGGATTCCACCTCACTAGAGTCCTAATGGACGGAGGGAGCAGCCTCAACCTGATATACGACGATACAGGGAGGAAAATTGGGATCGATCCATCAAGGATTAAACCTAGTAACACCACCTTCAAGGGGGTCATTCCAGGAATGGAGGCCCACTGCACGGGCACCGTGACGCTTGAAGTAGTGTTCGGATCTCCGGATAACTTACGAAGCGAGGACTTGATCTTTGATATTGCACCTTTTCATAGTGGCCATCATGCCCTCCTCGGCTGAACAACGTTCGCCAAATTCAATGTCGTTCCACATTATGCGTACCTCAAATTGAAGATGCCTGGTCCTTCGGGCGTCATAACTATCAACGACAACACAGAATGCTCACTTCGAACCGAAGAACACACTGCAGCCCTAGCGGCCGAAGACCACACTGGTCCATATAGGCCTGGATGCCGACCCGCCGTAAGGGTGGGTGAAAATAGTAAACAGGTTCGAACCCGTTCCCCGTCATGGGAACCCGCATGCGTTCGCCGCAAATAGGGATACGCGCCCCACGACATGCCCACATTCTTCACACTCCACGTGCCTCATCAGCACAACTTCACACTCAAAATACCATGGGCAGCCGTGAGGCATACAGTAATCCAAAGTGCATGTTTAGTTAAGACGAACTTCCGAATTACCTCGTCTTCGAACAACCCGGGGACCAATTCCGGATACCCCCAATCTTAAAGCTCCATGGGTAGGGTCCTCGCCCATCAAGGTATCATGGAAGGTCCAAATCCCCACCTATCAGAAGCAAAGGCGCAGACATGCAGCAGGGAACAATGAATGCTTCAATTCATGCATCAAGGCCCTGCGTCAATCTTTACTTTGGAAATTTTCTTTCTCTCTTACAAGTACTGCCTTTGCAGTTTGAATCGTATGGTTAGACGCCCTGAGCTCCTGTGCTTGCCCCTTATGTTCCGCATGTTCGGCTAAGAGGGCAAAGGGAGAACCCCTGCAATTGTACTTCTGGTTTGCCCGGTCAAGTACCTCAGGAGGAAAGCCCAAAACTGACTGTCATAGTAAGCACGAACGGGTCCATGATACGATGTCGAGGTTTGACTCTAAAAATCATTGGCTATTTCGCCCTCTCACATGAAGGGTCTATCTTAACACAAACCATGTGATCGGAAAGGGCATATTTTGATCCCTAAGTACATCACAATACACCGGGTGGCTAGTCCCTAGTCCCCGCCATCAAGCTCCTAAGGCTAAGTGAAAGCAGTATAACCGAATAGTCCGATTGCCTAGTTTCGCTCCCGCACTACCGCCTCCAGGCACCAAGACATTGGCTAAGGGCATAGTGCAGAGATGAAACACCCCTTGTGATATTCACTTGGGGGCTGAAGCCGATGACTGGTAGCATTCAGAATAAACATACGACCAAACATGAGTCAAAATTAAATCATGACAATATAAAACAAGTCAAGTGGATGCACTATAAAGCATAAGATCCAATTAGTACAAACTTGACACAAGTACTCAAACATTACAACCTTTGAGCACTGGTCCTCTATCGCCCATGCTCCGGTCATCACCTACGAGAAGTATGCTCGGGGTAGCGATGCTCCTTCCCCTAGGACGAAGGACCAGTGGCCATCTCCATTTGATTAATCCTTAGCTAATGAACCATGGTCTTTGCAAACGCGAGCCTCGTCCCCTCAAGGCACGCTGACCACTTCATGGCATCAATCTAGAGCGGCACCGCCCGCAGCTTCTGCACAAGGCCGAAGTAGGTGTCCGGAATGGGTTCGGCCAGCCACAGGCTAACACAGAGGTCCTTTAAGGCTAGCTCCGACATCCGATGCATCTCCATTAGCTGCTTCATTTGATTATTTTCAGTGTCAAAACCGGTGGATCTCGGATAGGGGGCCCAAGCTGTACGTCTGAGGATCAATGGTTACTATGGACAAAGGACACAGTATTTACCCAGGTTCGGGCCCTCTTGATGGAGGTAAAACCCTACTCTTGCTTGATTATATTCGAGGGTGTGGAAGTTACAAGAGTTGATCTACCTCCAGGTTCGGGCCCTCTTGATGGAGGTAAAACCCTACTCTTGCTTGATTATATTCGAGGGTGTGGAAGTTACAAGAGTTGATCTACCTCGAGATCGATTCGGCTAAGCCTAGATTAGCTAGCCTAGCAATGTTGTGATCATGCCTCCGATCTACCCTCCGGTTTGTATAGACACCGAAGGGGCTTAGGGTTGTATCACTACAAAAAAAGGCACATGCATGACATTTTGGGTCGAACAAAAAAAATTCTACCATACTTATGACACTTCTACGACGATAATTGTGACAAAACCCGGTATCATCATAGATGTGGTGGGCTCGCTCCTACTTCTATGACAAAAAATCATGAAAGAAATGGGCTTTTCGTCCTGGGCGGGCCGGAGACACAGCTGCATGACATTGTTTGGGCCGTCCACGACGGGAAAAACTGTGGTAGAAGCGAGGGCGAGGAAAATATCGGGGAGTTCCTGATTACGGTGGGTGGTCGGGGGCCGAGCAATGCATGTTTCTCCCGTACACGTACGCGTGTGGGTGTGAGGCATTAGGCTCTAACTGAAACCGAGCGATTGCACTGCAGGCTATGCATTACTAAACCAAGCAATTGAGTGATTCCTCCGCTACTACTGCTAACTGAAGCTGATCGATGCTGCCTCTGGATGAACAGTGAGCGTTGTTGGGGGGTTTGGATGAACAGTTCCTGGTGGGGGTTGGATGAACGAGACCCCATGGTGTTGCCGCTGGATGAACAGGACCCCGATCGATCGAGCCGGTTGGGCGTAGATGAACAGGACTGGACCCCATGGAGGGCTAAATGAACAGGCCCCTGTGGAGGGAAGGTTGAACAGTAGCCGGTGGAGGGCTGGATGAACAGTTGCCCATGGACGGGTGGTTGAACATGACCCCGTGGAGAGGGCTGGTTGGACAGTAGCCGGTGGAGGAGCGCGTTGTGGTGGCTGGATGAACAGGAGCCCATGGATGAACAGTCGCAGGTGGAGGCTGGAGGAGGTCGACGGTGGATGAACAGTAGCCCGTGGAGCCTGGAGGAGGTCGGCGATGGAGATGAACAGTATCCCGTGGAGTCCCATTTTGCAGTACGCCACACCCCTCCCGATGAACAGGACCCCCATTTCGACCCTAGCGCTCCAACACAAGTCTGTTTTCTCCGTTTTGCGGTAAGCCACACCCCTCCCGATCAATAGGACCCCGTTTCGATCGTAGGAGGTCCAACAGAAGTCCGTTCCTCCGTTTTGCGGTATGCTAGACCCTTCTTGATGAACAAGATCCCGCAAGGCCGTTTCCTCCGTTCTGTGGTACGCCATGCCTCGTTTCCATCGGCTATTCCGTCCAAGCCCTCCCAGTGAACACGATGACGCATTCTGTTCAGACCCAACCGGTTGGCTCCCCATGAACACGACAACGACACAGTTTCTCTGTTCTGACCCAGCCATGTACACGAGCCATGACCGTATATATGCTTGAGTAGGCGTTCGAGACCCCACCCGTATGTACGTACCTGGTCGTATTTACTTTCTTGCACCCTGGCCGTTGTACGTACGTGTACATGCTATGTGCGCGCCTCTACTACAACACGTGCACGCCTCTACTATGACATGTGTGCGCCTCTACATCGACTACTTACACGTTCGCGACCAGAATGACAACGCCACGTATGCTTCGACCAGGTGGGTCCTGACTGTCAGGCACTTCCTTGCGTGCGAAGATGTAGCTAGTGGGTCCCAGCAGTCAAGGGGCGAATCATTTTTTTTGCCCGTAATATGGACGCACTTCCTTGCGTGCGAAGATGTAGCTGGTAGGTCCCAGCTGTCAGGGGGGAATGTTTTTTTTGCAAAATATGGTGGCCCGTCCGGTGGGTCCCTACTGTCAGGTGGAGGAATCATTATTTTTCACGTAATAAGGAGGCACTTCCTTGCTGCCGCCGTGGACCCAACTGTCAGCCTCTCCATGTACACTACTCTTCCGATGGAAGTCGGTCGTTGACCACATTGACCATGCCGCGCCGAGAGCACCAAGGCGGGGGATGATGCGAAGCCGGGGAAGACGCGGCAGTGGTGCCCATGCGGAGAGGAGTATGAGGGTTCACTAGTTCAGCTGCGGTGTCAGGCTGCTGTTGCCGCAGAATAACAGGGGGTGTGGGCGAGTGGAGGGATGGCCTGGCCAGCGTTGGCAGTAGTAGGGGCGGTGAAGCCTCCGCGGCAGCACATCCGACCACGGGAGGTAGGAGCAGGCGACACGACCGGCGCTGCTTTGGGCGGCTGGAGCAAGAAGACCAGAGGTAGAAGAAGCACTACGGTCGTTGGATGGACATCGTATGGTCATTGGAGCTAGAATCGTTCATATTAACTAAGTTGACAAAGCCCTCCATCCCCCTCAACTTAGTAGGCCCACAAGTCAGCCTCCCACTATACTGGGTCCCAACTAGCAGGGGGGGTATTCATTTTATGTGCGTAATACGGAGGCACTTCCTTGCGTGCGAAGATATAGCTGGTGGGTCCGAGCTGTCAGCGGCGGTAATGTTTTTTTCACGAAATATAGATGCCCTTTTGGTGGGTCCCAGATGTCAGGTGGAGGAATCATTATTTTGCGTCTAATAAGGAGGCATTTCTCAGCCAGCCGAATGAAGCTCTCCTCGTATTGAAAGATTTGCACCCAACAGGCCTGACAAAGCAACTTACTTGACGAATCACAAAAAAACTGGGCTAGCCATTTTCAGAAAGAAAAACAAACTACTGGGCTGGTCTGTGGTAAACATAAAAGAAAAGGTTGTCTAGACAGGCCAGAGTGCCCCGCATAGCCCAGTTGACACCCTGCTTCCGTCTCAAAAACAAATTAGATAAATGCCACTCCAATTATGGAGATTCATAAAAATGCCACTGCAATTTCCAAACTTTGAAAAATGCCACTGAAATTTTTGCAAACTTTGAAAAATGCCACTGCAATTTGCAAACTTTGAAAAATGCCACTCCAGACTTCGAAAAATGCCACTGGAAATGGCATGAAATGGCATTTTTCAAAGTTTGGAAATTGGAGTGGCATTTCTAGGAATCACTAGATTTGGAGTGGCATTTATCAAATTAAGCCAAAACAAAAATAATTGGGTGAGCTGCTGGGTCCCTGGTGTCAGCCGCTCGTTGTGCAATTCTCTCATTTATTGACTACGTTGACAATGGCATGGGACCTAGATGTCAGAAATCCATTCGGAGGAGCGATTTTTTTATTGGCTTGAAATAAGGTGGCACTTTCTTGCGTACTGCCATGGCCTTGGTGGGTCATTGCTATCATCATCTCCACGTACAATCATCTCCTGATTATGTACGCGTCAACCTGTTAGGCCCACAAGTCAGCCTCTAAACCTGTGGTGGACAAATACAACCCATTTAAAAAAATAATAGCCCATTCCATACGTTCAAATGGAAAGTTCAACATTTAGAGCAAAGTAACAGGTCGGATCCAGATATAGAGTACTGAACTTCCACGTTGACAACCATCATAGCCAAGTTAACTATCTACTCCCACTAATACTCTAGTAGCGTACAAGTACTAACTTACTCTTAGCTAACTAGACGATGCCGGCCGCCATTTGCGATACACGCTAAACACCGGCACCGACATCCTTCGCCTTGCCTCGAACTTGCTAGAGGTGCGATAGCGCGCGTTGCTCGCGCGCGTTGGCCCTTTCCATGTCGGCATGGTCCATTGAAGCTTCGGCTTCTAAGCGCGAAACCCACTTGACGAGCTGGTAGTAAAATTCGGCGTCGCGAACGCGTGTGTGCCCGACAGCCTCCAGGGCTATTTATCGGGCACCGGCCTCCATGTAGTCGGCCCAGTTGCGGGCGCTCTACTCGCGACTCAGAGCGTCGGTGCGCTGCTGCTCCATGTCCCGTTGGCGGCGCAAATTGGCGATACGCTGCTCCTCCGCCAGGCGGTCGCGGTCCAACAGCTCCTGCTCCTCCGCCAGGCGGTCGAGCTCGAATAAATCCTCATACTCCGCATTGGCATCTAAAGACCGATAGAATGCCTCCTCCCACCGTCTGCCTTCCGGTGAAAAACCGAACACTAGTTCCGGCGGTGACCGCCTCCGGTGTCGCCTATCATGGACGGGCGGGGGCATGGCGGATGTGGCGAGAGCGAGGATATGTGGCGAGTGACGTGGTAAGGCTTATGAGGATAGGGCGAGTTGGGTGATGGTGCCACCGGAGAAGGCCGGGAAATAGTACTTAAAGGCGGAAGGTAGGCAAACCAGCGTGTCGCTCAAGAAATGGGACGGTCGTCGTGGTCATCAGAATTGAATGCATAAGCAGCCATAGCTTAGCACACCATCTTGTCGTGGAAAACTAGAAAAACTGAAATTATGATTGTGCCATCCCGTCCCGTCCCTGCTGGGTCGCACGCTGGCTTGACGGTCAAACGAGTGCACTCGAATCATCCAGATGAGGTACTCCCTCCTTGTCAATAATGATTCCACCACTCATCATCTACTCCCTCCGTCTGGGTTAGTCCCGTGAGCCCAAGCAGCAAGACCAAGGGATAGCAATAATTAACTGCATGCAGAAGTTTAAGCCTAATTAATTCCAGCGATTTTAGTTGTTGCATGCGTGCCCTCGGCTGCGACTCGTTGCATGCTGCTCCATGTACTGGCTGCGAGCGATTCTGAGTGGCTGCATGCAGCCGGCCGTAATTAAGGCAACTAACTGATGCGAAAAAAGATGCACTTTAATTGTTGCGGGCCTTTTAAATCCGAACAGTTTACTGTAGCTCATGGGCCTTTTAAACCCGGACGGAGGTTGGTGAGATTTTTGAATTAAGTCCTGCAAACCGGAAAGGACGTACTAGTATGTGCGTGATCCACTATTTATTCGTGTAGGATCGAGTAGGTCGTTTCTTGAATTAAGCCCTGCAAACCGGAAAGGAGGTAGTACGTGCAAGATCCACTATTTATCCATGTAGGATCAAGTAGGTTAGATAGTGTACGTGTAGGATCGAGTAGGTCGGATGGTCTACGTGTACGATCGCATTAGCTGATGAACGTTCGCTGGGAGATAAGGCATTTGTGAATGTTTTTGCTGGCAGTTTATTCAGATTCACATGGCATTTTCTTCAGAGCAGCTTGTCAGTTTCTTTAGAGGTAGGCATTTTTATTCAAAAAACTACCACTTCGGATCTTGCATCGCAATTAAAACTGTCAGGAGCGCATTAGTAGGCTAGCTAGTGATCGATTAGTAACTTGTAAACACTGAGCAAACAGAAATAAGGAACCGTTAGTAACTTGTAAACACCGAGAACACAGAAATAAGGATCATGCTGTGCACAGCAGTAAGAGTCGATCCATTCGAAATGTTCACACGAGACTCATAGGCCTGGCATTGTAATATGTTCACATTAGTAGACCAAATTCAAAACCAACTAGTACGATTCCCATACATAAGATCAACAGGTTAATGCATCTCAATGATTCACATACCATATACAAATAAGTAGCTCCAAAAGCAAAGATCTGGAAAAAACATCTGTTCTTCCTACTAACATGGATGCTTCTCTTGGCCAACATTCAGTACAAAGTGAAAGACAAATTTGTTTGTGAAGTCTAGAATTCCTCTTGCAAATGTAAGTAGTTTCACCAACAGCTGGAACCATGAGAATGAACCACACATGATGGAGGAACATCCACTGCAATATGATTTGGTCTTCTCTCGATCACACAACGAGACTATTTTCGGAATACAAACTTTAACTTAGTCAAAATGATGCCCATTGTATAATCAGACCAAAGCAATGAAGCACCTAGTGTTGACCAATAAATAGTACAGTACTACTTTTCTGCAGTGAAGTGACTATTCAATCTTTCTGTGTCTATTTTCAAATGGCACTACATGCAGTGACTATACTATTATCTTGTGCAGTTCAACCAAAATTGTGGTCACTTTGTTTGTTTGCCAAATAGCAACGGGAGACATCTTTGTCTGCACAAATATCAAGTAGCTAGTAAACATATACCCCACCTTGTATTTTTGGTTTAAACACGTCTCTTCCGCTTAGCATCTATCATGTTTTGCACTGAACAATTTGATATAGTTATGTTTTGCCCTGGACAATTTCATACTGAATTGATTTGCTAGTTCAGAGCAGAAATATAGCGCCTATTCTTCATCAGACCAAGGATATCCATGTTCATAGTGATGGAAGCGGTGAAATCAATACAACCGAAATTGAGCATCCAATCATTGAATCCTGTCCTGCACCTCCAATGTAGGTCTACCCTGCCAATAAATCCACATGCAAACACTAGTATTACTATCTATGACAGTACACAAAGAGTAGCAAGATAGTGGCAAACCATGTACCTTCGTAATGAACAGCTGATAGTGCCACCAATTGGATATAAAGGTTTGGAAGAAAACGTGCTCCTAATGTTGAACCATTTCGACTTTTTGTGCAGTTCCACTAAAATCGAGCATCGCTGTTTGCATAGATATTGAAACTGTAATTACTATAAAAGTGGCACTAGTTGAAGCATAGACTCACAAATATAAGCATTCCAATTTCTTAATGGGAAAAGGTAGCAAGACTGTTTCTAACTACTGTTTGAAGGAATAAATAAGGCAACAACAACTGATGTTAGGAAGGCATATATAGTTCTTTATAAAAAATGAACAATTTCTGACCTTTCCTCTTCTTTTAAGCATATTTTGTGCAGTTCAACTAAAATAAAATGCCATCACCGCCTTGACAATTCAGTGACACTGTACAAAAGGAAATGACTTAACATTACATCTTGATGTTAGGTATGTAGTCGACAGGCATTAGAGACAAACATACAGACCGCCTCCGATAACACAATGAACATTAATTTTAACAAAGGTGTGACTAGCTTCATCAGGATAATTTGAGTGAACTCTACACCCTCTGTTCTTTAATATAAGACGTTTTCACAGTTCAGATTAAAGTACCCAAACGTCTAGTATTTAGAAAAACAGGTAGTATTTTTCTTCAGCACTTATCTGGGAAAGCTTGCCACACTTTATATATGTCCATACGCTAATGCAACACCATTCGAATAGTACAAATATACACTAATCTAGTGGCTAGTGCAATAGTAGAGTAGTCATTTTATTACAGGGTACAGTACAATGGTTTTACTGAACAAATTTCCATAAACTCTAGCACTGGAAGATTTCTATAAGAATTAACAATACAAAATGTAAAGGTAACAAGTTTCAGCATTGGTATACTAGCTATGCAAGAGCATTAAACCAAATACAAAAGTCTGAAGGTAACTAGCATTATTAACTAATGACAGTATAAAAAAATTGCAAACCATGCACCTTCAAGGTAAATATCATTTCGAACTCGACGGGACCTAAAAATTGCTATCCCAATCTTGATAATCGGTCAAACATAAAAACTTGGTCGAACGAATCAAGATAACAGCTGGAGGAGGAGGTGCCCACTCTTGACCTTTCCTCTTGACACTGTATAAAAAAATTGACTTATCTCCTGAAAGTGAGGTATGTAATCTATAAGCATTAAGAGTGCAAAAATCTGAAGGTAGTAACAAGATTCATCGTTGGTATATTGGCTTTGCAACAACATTGGAATGCCTTATCTGAAGAATCTTTAATACATCCACAATCAACAGCTATCCCTGAAATAATCCAGTGACATTAAATGGCATTGCTTGAATTTATCGATGGCATTAGACTGAGTGCGGAATTAGTTAAATGTGGCATCACTTTAGCAGTACCATTGCTTGGCTGGACCGCTGGGGTTATACTAACATCAAAAAAGTGGGAATAAGAGCATGGGAGGCCCATTCGGACAGTGGGCACACTAGTACGATGTACCTCCACGGATGCATAGAGTGATGAGGGAGGTATGGTTGCCCAGAGCAACAAATATCCAAGCAACATATGTGGATTATGTCCCATTTTTGTTCTCTTTAGCCACCTTTTTACTATGTGAGGACAACAAACCGATCAACCTGGTCCTTCTCTATTGCGTTGTCATGCCTTTATACCCTTCTTCAACCAAGAGACACAAGACTCGTTCCTTAGCTACTGATTTCCCCCTTTTCAACCTAGATGCGGATTCTATGCCTACTCTCTTGGATAGTACAGTCTCTCTTCCTTTCCTTATTCAACCCAGACATGGATTAGTCTGCATGAAGTAGGGTTTCATTTAATAGTGCAAATTAAGGTGAAAGGCGATCCAGCTACTGTTGACACAATGTTACTACCATTTATGAGAAGCAACTGTATCTATACCTCGGACATTGCGGTGGTTCCCTACCCTGGTCCTGATATATGTCGCTTCATCCTGGATCATCAGTCCTGCGTTGCACTCGATATTGACAATAGCTAGCCCTTCCCAGAGCACCTATTGTTCAAAGCAAGCGTTTCCAACGCCGAGGATTGGTTGAGTTGAAGTTCATTTCATTGCTTGTTATTTGTTGTGTGATGAAAACTTCAGTATTTACTAGCATGTTTTGTTGGAAATAATCTATAATCCAACATGTATCCTCATTGTCGTTGTGTGTTGATGACTTGTTGTATGTAATGAATGGTACATTTGCAAATGCATGTCATAAACTCAATTTATGAATGGTTTTTGAGTCACTTCTTGGAGTGTGAGTACCGTAGTAGTATAGCCAGCATCCGGTTAGTATATGAAGTTTCCACATCACATAGAGCCAACCTAATATTGGAGTATGGTAGCCCTCCACCGGCGCGCCGCTTCAAATGGCAGACGAAGTGAGAGGTCGCGTCACCTTGTGTCCAGATTTGAGATGCCATGTGTACCAGATGAATGACTCCAAGTTCGACCACCGTGATGCTAGGTACGAGCCGAGGAACACTGTCGGACAGACTCCCCTCATAATTTTCCTACATTGGTCGTTTAATTCATAGGATAGAATGCTATAGGATTTTTCCCTATGTAATCATGTTTTAATTGGCAATCTAGCATCCACTCCAACTTTTGTTTCACTTCCCTTGTTCCTACGAAGAGAGTACTTGCTCTAAGTGATGTGACGCTCCAACAGCCGCCTACATTAATTAACCATGCTCTAAAAAGGTGGACCAACTTTGGCTATAGTAGTACTGTACTAACTTAGTAGGTGACCTTGTGCTTGGCTCTTCTCCTCTTCCGGAAGTCGGACAATAATGATGGTACTATAGTAGTACTTCTAGCAATCTGACACCAAAGGAACTGCTGCATGTCCACCACTTGTAAGCAAAAGTTTCTCATCGTGCTGCGAGCCACCACTCACGCGTTGGCGAGGGAGAAGGAGTAGTAAGCAAACTTTCATCATTCTGTGAGTTGATGGGACACATCAAAGTTATTTAGTACTCTCTTCAAAAAGGGCCGACCATGTCCATGGCTACCATCCCGTGTTCTGTCATTGAGTATGTGCATTATTCACGTGCCATCGAGGAGAAAAAATATGGCGTAGTACTAGGTGCCATCGAAGTGCATGACTCACTTACGCACTACATATCTCCATTTTCTTGCATGACACGTCCACCTTGATGCTAGATGTCCCGCGTGTCGGCAAAAGGATGAACAATGCTCATGTCATAAACGAAAGAGTGGAAGAACATAGATTCTGCACTCATAATATTTTGTATTATTCAGCGATATAAAATCACCCAAATCTCTCCATGTTCCTATACCATTCTATAGTACACTATTTGTACTAGCTTCGCACGTCGGGCGGGTGTTTTTACTGTAGCTATGAATCCCATCATCCTAGGTCCTCGGATGAGTCCAGTAGAAATTGCATTCTTATGTTTGGGTTCAAACTTTCAGAACTGCTTCACTATCTCCACGTCTACATATATGTAATACAACAAGTTTTAGACTTGAGACCAGCCACCCATCCTCACAAAGAACACTTTTTAACCTAGCACAGACTCTAGGAATTTTGGCCAGAGTGTGAGGTGGGCTATATGTTAATGTGTTCACTGTATGTAATGAGCACCTCGAATCCTCGATACTATATAGTAGGGTGGCATGGGCCAGAACAAGCATTCACATCCAGGAGTACGGCACACACCACTAGCACGACTTCCATCTGACACCATATTTCTTGGAGTCCGTGCTACAACTATCTCTTCAACCTCGTCGTTTCTCTAACTCAGCCATCACGTGGTGGGCGAGGTGGGGGTTTGCCGATAGTCAGTTTCCTCAACTGTGGTCCCACTTGTAAAGCCAACTCCAATGCACGACCCCAAACATGACCTAAGTTTTGCCCAGATTCTATCTGTTTGGGTAGGGCAATGGGGTCGTGTCCAGGCCATTTCTCGGATGTGGTGGTCGTGTGCCGAACGCGCAGACGCATCCCTATCGCGTACATTTTTCTGTACAAACACATATATTTTTTTCCTCATTGATTTTTGGTACATAGAAATACATCACCCAAATTTGACTAGAAAAGCAAGACCAAAGAAAACAAGAACCACAAGAATACATTTTACAAGATATCCAACTCCCATAACTGCTCCTGTAAGTTGGATTAGTGCCTTCTCGATGCATTCATTGTTGATCTGCGGAGGCTCTATCTTGCGTGCTTCTTTCTTCTTCGAGTGTAAAGAAGTAGACGTTGCTTCCTTGCATCTAGTCTCATGTCTAGCCTCTATTCTATCAACAAGTGCACTAGTCTCATCTCTAGCCTCTATGCTAGCTAAAAGTGCCAGAACATCTACTAAATTGCGCTCTATGAATATATCGATGTACCCTTCTTCCCAATACCAAAACTTGCATCCACTCTACACAATAAAATTTTAAGTTAGCACAACTAGTCTAATCCGAGAGCACAACCAAAGATTTGGTCGAGTTCTTCCTCCTTTTGCCGACAGTGGGACATCTAGCATCCAGGTCATGTCATGCAAGAAAATGGAGTGGTAGTTGAAGCCACGTGATGTGCATCTTGGGTTAAACTGTAAATAGAATCTTACTACTCTTGAGTAAATCCAAAAGCAGCCACCGAAGATCTTTATTGGATTTTTTTTCATCACCAGCACATCAAGGTGAAAGATGTGCAGGTTCAGTGGGTCCTCTTAGGTTTTCACTAACATGTGGGACCGCATATGAGCAAACAGATGATGGGCTCCGCGCGTCTGCTGGCTGGCTAAGAAGAGAGATAGAGGAGGGCTGAGCATGGACTCCAAGAAATTTGGTCTACATAACCAGCACCTCGATATAGGCTTGATATAGCGGGGTGGCTTGGGCCATAACTAGCATTCATGTCTAGCAGTACGACACACGCTGCCCACACGAGTCCCATCCGACACCAATTTTCTTGGAGTCCGTGCTATAGCCATCTCTTCTCCCTCCTGTTTTCTCAGCCATCGCACGGTGGGTGGGGTGGGGGTTTGCCGATAGTCGGTTTCTCAACTACAGTCCCACTTGTAAGTGAAAATGCAACACAGCACGCATTCCCCCTTGAGCGGTGTGCCGGACCAACCATGTGGGGGTGCATCACGAACACAGCAGGATTTTCCTTTTGAACTTGTAACTTGTAAAATTTGGTTGTGCTCCATGGTGCGACCGATAGATAGAAATAACGGTTTTCTCTAGAGTAATGAGAAGTTTGGTTTTGGCGCGGTTCATGCATGGAGTACGTACGAAAATTATGAAGTTGATGCGAAAGGTAAGATACTTACTAGTAGTACCATATACTACTACATGGATTTGACGGAAAGATAAAGATACATACGGATCCATCAACGACATCCTCACGCCCTAGTGCGCTAGGTCACCAACCAACATGTGAGGAGCAACTGCGTTGGTGACGAGCTCAACGTGCTTATGAACAACGCCGTCCAAAGTTACCCTGCGGTCCAAGAATAGTAGCATCCTATCGTTCTCCTCTTGCATGTAGTAGCCCTTGTGGACGATTTGCGCGTAGACGTGGGTGATTATGCTGATGGTGTCTTGCTGCGCCAGGCACTGCATCGCGAGCGCGACCTCAAGGTGGACATTCTCCGGCGCTACGACAGGTAGTCACAGGGCCACCAGTGCGTCGAAGAGGTTGTCACCATAGAGGCCGTTGAGGGTGGCGGGCATCGCAGAGCCTGAGCATGTGGGCTGGAGGCGTATGTCAAGGTCGTCTACGAGCTTCTTGACGACGGTGAACTTGTCGAGGAAGCCGGCGAGGACCTCGTCGAACAAGGAGACGAAGCTATCATCCAAGCGCCCCCCCCCCCCGCCCTGGCGGCCTCAAGCACTACTTGGAGATGTTCCTCGGTGCCGGGCCGAAGGCCCGCATCGTGGACCATCTAACATAGTCGGCTGATGCTCACTCTCATCACCTCCATGGGTCTAGCTTCTAGTCAACTGATCTTGCGATTGGAGTGATCACTCTTGCACTTGGTTAGCATGTGTAGGTGC
>NC_041391.1:610616185-610708855 GCF_002162155.2 Triticum dicoccoides | reverse complement strand
TGTTCCTCGGTGCCGGGCCGAAGGCCCGCATCGTGGACCATCTGACATAGTCGGCTGATGCTCACTCTCATCACCTCCATGGGTCTAGCTTCTAGTCAACTGATCTTGCGATTGGAGTGATCACTCTTGCACTTGGTTAGCGTGTGTAGGTGCGTAGGATTTCGTACTAGATTGGACTGGCGGGGATCCTTTATATGAGAAGTGCAGACTGCGTTGAATTCATGTGCGTGTTGGCCATCTACTCTTCGGCCCTCTACTGCACCTGCCTTTGGTTGTATGACAGGTGCGCCAGCCAGCCGTTGGGCCCACGTGTCATACACCCAAAGGCAGGTGCAGTAAGTCAATGAAGCTGTGTCCCCCTCCATGCCGGTGCAGTATAGTCATCTCACCGGACCTCTAGTTGGGGCCAAATGAGAGAACTTTGATGTTTACTAGTTTATTAGTCCCCTTTGCATTTGCGCCAAGTTTTGACCTTTGATTTAACTAATAAAATGTTAATGCATGTAACCAGAAATGTTGTGTAAATCACCTTACGAAAACCAAATAATCCCAAAACACTTAGGCACGGTACATTAACTCCCTCCTCGTTTCTTATTTCGTGACAAATCAGCTAATGAGAGATGTGGGCCGTGCATGCTTTCAATGACTTGGGACTGCCAAACATGACATGCAGTGGTTAGTTCATTGCATGTTATCCTATTAATTAGCAAAAATACATTAAGTTCTCTCGTCGACAGGAATAAAACAATACATCATGTATTTATTTACAGAGGAATAGTACATTTTTTTGACATGCATTACTAGATATTGCTAGTCAAATACTAAAATCTAGATGGACGTGGTAGTACTACTAAATCCAGATGGTGGTGCTAGTACTAGTAGTAGTACTACCAATGTAGTAGCACTGTACTACCCGTTGGTCAAATTATTATGTGTTGCTCCTCACAGTGAAGTGACAAGACCCTGCGCCGGAGATGACACCTGAGTATAGGCGCCATGTTCGGCATACGATAGCCAGCCTCACCGTCTGCAATAACTTTCATCATGGCTGTAGACCTAGCCTACTTACAACTAGCCATGTTCGACATAATTTCCCGTGCGTAGATGCCCTTGCATTCCACGGAACACCAAGATTGGGGGGTGGACGGCACCGGCAGCGGCCATCGCGCCAGATTTTTCCATGGCCTTCTAGATGTGGTGGGGAGGAGATAAGGATGATTGTGAGAGACAAGGAGTTGTTTGTAAATAGGGAACAAGTGCGGGCATCCTTTGCAAAACTGGAGAAGTTTGGTTTGTATGCGTCAGATCTAGATCCGACAGCTATTGGTGAAAGATGGCAGGCACAACATCATCACCAACTCAAGACCTCTTTGATTCGCAGGATTTTGAAAATGTAGGAATAGGACACGGCAATATTGGAAGTTTCAAACTGATATTACAAATGTTAGGGGTAATGATGTACCTACGAAGAGGGAATTACTAGGAAGTTTATGTAAGAACTTTCGTTACTTTAGGTGGATGCAGCAATATCGCACAAACTCAAATCCACCGCCTTAACAAGTCACTAATGGTGTAGGACCTTGAGAAGATGTGTCTAGAGGGGGGTTGATTAGACACTAAGTACCAAAGTTGCATTTTTTAACCCTTTTAAAATTTAAGTGGAGTTTAGGCACAAGTTTAACATTCACAACACATATCAAGCAAGCATGCAAAGAGTATATGAGCAGCGGAAAGTAAAGCATGCAACTTGCAAGAATGTAAAGGTAAGGGTTTGGAGGATTCAAACGCAATTGGAGACACGGATGTTTTTGGCATGGTTCCGATAGGTGGTGCTATCATACATCCACGTTGATGGAGACTTCAACCCACGAAGGGTAACGGTTGCGCGAGTCCACGGAGGGCTCCACCCACGAAGGGTCCACGAAGAAGCAACCTTGTCTATCCCACCATGGCCGTCACCCATGAAGGACTTGCCTCATAGCGGTAGATCTTCACGAAGTAGGCAATCTCCTTGCCCTTACAAACTCCTTGGTTCAACTCCACAATCTTTTCGGAGGCTCCCAAGTGACACCTAGCCAATCTAGGAGACACCACTCTCCAAGATGTAACAAATGGTGCATTGATGATGAACTCCTTGCTCTTGTGCTTCAAATGATAGTCTCCCCAACACTCAACTCTCTCTCATAGGATTTGGATCTGGTGTAAAGAGGATTTGAGTGGAAAGCAACTTGGGGAAGGCTAGAGATCAAGATTCATATGGTAGGAATGGAATATCTTGGCCTCAACACATGAGTAGGTAGTTCTCTCTCAGAAATAGGATGCTGGAAGTGTAGGTTTAGTATGATGGCTCTCTCAACGAATGAAGAGGAGGTGGAGGGGTATATATAGCCTCCACACAAAATCTAACCATTACACACCGTTTACCAAACTCGGTGGGACTGAATTAAGAAACTCGATCGGACCGATTTAGCAAATTTAGTGACCGTTACGATTTTCGGTGGGATCGAAATGCAACTCGGTAGGACCGATATGGTTAGGGTTAGGGCATAACGTAATCTCATGAGACCGATTACACAAACTCGGTAGGACCGATTTTGGTAATTAGCTAACCAGAGAGTTAGTCAGGCAAACTCGGTTGGACCGATTATCAAACTCGGTGGGACCGATTTTGGTAATGAGTCAACCAGGAAGTTTGCATTGTAATCTCGGTAGTACCGATTGCTCAAACTCGGTGAGACCGATTTTGATAATGGACATACACACAGAGATTACAATCCCATCTCGGTGAGACCGAGATCCCTATCGGTGAGACCGATTTGCCTAGGGTTTGTGGCAGTGGCCAAGACATCCAAACTCGGTGGCGCCGGATAGAAAGAATCAGTGGCGCCAAGTTTGACTTTAGGTTTAGGACATATGTGGATGTGATAAAGTGGTTGAGGGTTTTTGGAGCATATCACTAAGCACATGAAGCAAGAGGCTCATTAAGCAACACCTCATCCCTCCTTGATAGTATTGGCTTTTCCTATGGACTCAATGTGATCTTGGATCACTGAAATGTAAAATGAAGAGTCTTGAGCTTGAAGCTTGAGCCAATCCTTTGTCCTTAGCATCTTGAAGGAGTTCCCACATCCTTTAGTCCATGCCACTCCATTGTTGAACTTGTCTGAAATATACTAGATAAAAGTGTTAGTCCAACAAGAGATATGTTGACATTAATTACCAAAACCACCTAGGGAGCACTTGTGCTTTAAATCTCCACCTTTTTGGTAATTGATGATAACATACATCAAAGCTTTACATAAAGATTTAAGAAATAGCAAGTAAAGCTTTGGAAAGACATGTAACAAGCATAGGCTCCCCCTACATGCATGCAATCATGTGAATATGAAATATAGAAGCATGTGATAGCATAACCATGATAGAGCAGGCAATGTGTTACATGTATCTTGGCCATATGCATCAGAGCAAAAAGTATTAAAGGAAATACCTTCGTGCCCATGAGTCCTTCTTGCAAACAGTATGTACATCAGCAAGAATTCCTCATACACATGATTGTGATGCATATACTTACCTTGTAGTATTGAGTAGGCTTAGGATGGAATGGACCTGTGTAAACAAGGTTAGATAACACAGATACATCTACTAGCCAGAGCAAACAGAAGAAACCACGAGAATACCAAGACTGGGATGACATGTAGAGAGTGAGTACTAAGTACCACATTTGATTAGACATGTCCCCAAGAGTAAAGATATGCAATGAATTTAAATGATTTCTTTCCCTTAGATGTCTTGCTCCCCATGAATCTAACATGGGATACTGGGAGAAGATAGGGAACAGAAAATCAGAGCTGAAAGATATAAATGAACAGAGCTAATGCAAGCTAATGCAGGTAAGCACACATGAACATGTCTGCTTTCCCCTCAAGAAGACATGTGGCATCTTTCCTCTTGAACACCAAGCATCTGGGATCCTTCAGAAATACTTTCTACTAGTATTCTCTCCCCCTGGAGATCTCTCTCTCTCTCTCTCCCTGAAGGATCTCTCTCTCCTTCTCTGATGTGATCTCTCTCTCTAAGTGATAAGCTTTGATGTGATCTCTCTATCCCCCTTTGACATCAATTTCCAAGAAGGGCTTGATAAAGATGTAATCTCTCTCTCTCTCCCTCTGGAATTTGTCGTGAATGGGTTTGATCCTTGAGTCACAACATAAAGCAATGATAAAAATGTGATGCTTGTAGAGGACAAGATTCATTGAGTGGAGCTGGATCAGAAGAATCACAGAATAAGTGGCAAACTGTTTTTCCTGTTGTGAAATCGGTGGCACCGAGTGGTATGCTTCGGTGGTACCGAAAATTTTCGGTTGGACCGAAAACAACGAATCGGTGAAACCGAGTTCATCACAGAGAAAAACACTTGTCACCTCAGCTCACTAGACTAATAAGATCTCACAAAGATTTGCAAGGAATTGGATGCAGAGAATGCAGAGCAAAAAGAAAGAAATCTAGATGAAACAAATATGCATGAGACAAATGCATAAACACAGAAGAAAACACAAGGGAACTTCATCTAGATATGGTCGGCGACAAAGTCACCTATGTTAGAGTATGTTGACTTAGGAGTCAAGTGAGATCACTTGATCATAGGTCATACTCATCGTTTAAGCTCAAAATGGGGTTGCCATTTTTCGTTTAAGCATCTTGATGTATTCACATCTTGTCGAGTTGCATTAGCTCATGACTTGGAGTAAAGCTTCTCTAAGATGGAATAACATACCTTGGTTGGTGGTGTTGTCCATGTAGTTGAACTTGTGTGAGTTGCTCGAGGTTGATGTAGCTCATCAAGAATTTTGAGCACCACTTGGAATTTGAGTCCATCTACCTACGTGGGTTAGTTCTTGCAAGGAAGAGCACTTGTGTATGCAAAAATGACAATCATGAAGCTCAACATAGAATTTGTCAAAGGATATGTTCGAATGGTTTCGTGCTTCCTTGTCTTCAACCACCTTTGTGTAGAGACTTGGTGATGTAGAGATTGCTCAAGATATGAGTAGGTTACAATCTCATGGAATTTGATTCAACCAAGTACCTACATGGGTTAGATAACATGCAAGATACAAATATATCCAAGACATAAGATTTTCATTATAAGAGAGATATCAAGGATTAGTCATAAGCTCATCACTTATATGTATCCAATGGAGTTTCTACTCCAAGTTTGAAGCATCTATGATGTTCAATTCTCCTCTCAACCTACAAAACACTTTCTCATCAAGTGGTTTAGTGAATATATCCGCTAATTGCTTTTCGGTGCGAACATGCTTAAGATCAATGTCACCCTTAGCAACATGATATCGAATGAAATGATGACAAACTTCAATATGCTTAGTTTGAGAATGTTGCACAGGATTATGACCAATTTTGATAGCACTTTCATTATCACAAAGCAATGGAACATGTTTCACATATATCTCATAATCTTTAAGAGTTTGGGTCATCCAAAGTAATTGAGCACAACATGAACCAGCGGCAATGTATTCCGTTTCGGCGGTTGATAAGGATACCGAGTTTTGTTTCTTGGAGGACCAAGACACAAGAGATCTACCAAGAAATTGACAAGTACCCGAAGTGGACTTTCTATCAACCTTGTCTCCGGCATAGTCCGAGTCGGAGTAGCCAACAAGATCAAAAGAGGCCCTCTTAGGATACCAAATGCCAAAATTTGGTGTATGTATTAAGTATCTCACTATCCTTTTCACATCCTTAAGATGTCATTCTTTAGGAGCAGCTTGATATCGTGCACACATGCACACACTTAGCATAATATCGGGACGTGAAGCACATAGATATAACAATGAACCAATCATAGAGCGATAAACCTTTTGATCGACCGGTTCACCATCTTTGGTCAAATCAAGATGTCCACTAGTAGGCATGGGTGTAGTCATACCTTTGCATTCTTGCATATTGAACTTCTTGAATAAGTCCTTAGTGTACTTCCTTTGAGAGACAAATGTACCTTCCTTAGTTTGCTTGATTTGCAACCCAAGAAAGAATTTGAGTTCACTCATCATTGACATCTCAAACTTCTCTGACATTAGCTTCCCAAACTTTTCACTAAAATGAGGGTTAGTTGAACCAAATATAATATCATCAACATAGATTTGGCACACAAATAGTTCACCATTAACCCTTTTAGTAAAAAGAGTAGAATCAATTTTCTCAATTTCAAAGCCTTTTACAATAAGGAACTTTGTTAAGCATTTGTACCAAGCTCTAGGAGCTTGTTTATGACCATAAAGAGCTTTGTGAAGTTTGTAAACATGATTGGGTTTCTTGGGATTGACAAAGCCGGGAGGTTGTTTAACATAAACTTCCTCCTCTATTTCACCATTTAGAAAAGCACTTTTAATGTCCATTTGGTACAAGGTGATATCATGGTGATTAGCATACGCAAGTAAGATGCGAATAGACTCAAGTCTAGCAACGGGAGCATAAGTCTCACCATAGTCCATACCTTCGACTTGTGTGTAGCATTGGGAGACGAGATGTGCTTTGTTGCGAACTACTTGTCCATCTTCATCTTGCTTGTTGCGAAACACCCATTTGGTACCGGTGATGTTGTGGTTGTTGTCGGGCTTCTCAACCAATGTCCAAACTTGGTTCCTCTCAAAGTTGTGTAGCTCTTCATGCATAGCATTTATCCAATCCGGATCTTCCAATGCTTCTTCGACCTTCATAGGTTCAATGCTAGAGATGAAAGAATAGTTTTCACAAAAGTTAGCTAGACGAGTTTTAGAGCGAGTGATTATCCCGGTTTGAATATCATTGTAGATTTGCTCGACGGGGTGGTCTTTAGCAATTCTTGCTCGAACTCGTGAAAGCTTTTGCTTAGATCTTCGTTGAACATCTTCTTCATCTTGTTCTTCTTCTTGGCCTTCTTCATTGTTGGCGTTGTCGTTCTCTTGTCGTGGTGGAGAAGGAGGTCGTTGACGTTCATCTTGATGCACTTCCTCGTTTCCTTCATCTTGGTGTGTCCCACTTGTGGATGCTTCCGTATCAACTCTTGGTTCACCTTGTCGTGAAGTAGAGGCTTCCACTTGGATAGATGAGGTACTCTCCTTCACCTCCGTTGGACGGACCTTGCCAATAGACAAGTCTTGGATTGCTTCCGAAGGATCTTTGTCTCCTACATCAATTGGCAATTGCTCTACTTGCGAGCCATTAGATTCATCAAACTTCACATCTACCGTATCTTCAATCTTTCGGGTGAAATTGTTGTGGACACGGTACGTGTGAGAGTTTGAGCCATAACCTAGTATGAAACCTTCATGAGACTTAGGAGCAAATTTAGAACGAAGATGCTTATCAAGAATGTAGCACTTTGAGCCGAATACTCGAAAGTTTCCAACTTGGGGTTTGTTACCGGTGAGGAGCACGTATGCCGTCTTGCCGAGTAGCTTGTGAAGATACAAGCGATTTATTGCATGACAAGCTGTCTCAACCGCTTCTGCCCAAAAGTGCTTCGGCATCTTGTACTCATCAAGCATCGTTCTCGCCATTTTGATGAGCGTCCGGTTCTTCCTCTCAACAACTCCATTTTGTTGAGGTGTGTACGTAGCCGAGAACTCGTGTGAAATCCCTTCTTCGTCATGAAAGGTGTCCACATTTGCGTTCTTGAACTCCCTTCTGTTGTCGCTGCGAACCTTCTTGATCTTCACTTCAAATTGATTTTGGGCCTTCCTAGCGAAGTTTTTGAAGATCTTCTGAACCTGCGATTTATCATCAAGAAAGAACACCCACGTAAATCTTGAAAAATCATCGACTATAACTAGACCAAAAGAATTTCCATCGAGACTCTTGTAAGAGTTGGGACCAAACAGATCCATCTGAAGTAGCTCGAGTGGCCTCTTTGTGGTCATGATGTTCTTCACGGGATGCCTTCCTCCAACCTGTTTACCTGCCTGACAAACACTGCAAAGTCTATCCTTATCAAATATGACATCGTTAACTCCAAGGATATGATTTCCTTTAATAAGCTTGTCAAGGTTCCTCATGCCAACATGACCTAGTCGTCTATGCCATAACCAACCTTTTGAGGATTTAGGAAGGAAGCAAGTTTTAGGTTGAGCCTTTTTAGTGAAATGAACAATGTATAGATCACCTCTACGTATGCCGGTAAAGACCATTTTATGATTGTCTCGACGAAACACTTGGCAATCAATTTCAGTAAATAAGACATTGAAACCAAAGCCAGCAAGTCTAGATACTGAAAGTAAGTTGTATCCAAGAGATTCAACGAGCATGACATTTTGTATGGAGCTATCATGTGAGATGGCCACCTTACCGAGGCCAACCACCTTACCCTTTGAGTTGTCACCGAAAGTGACATACTTTCGAGGACTATCATTATCAGCAAGCTCACGAAACATGTCTTTATCTCCGGTCATGTGATCGGTACATCCACTGTCAAGGACCCATTCCTTTCCTCCTGACATGTATCCCCAAAGATTTACCATAAGACCAAAATGTCTCATTGCATCATCAAGATCGAAGTCACTATCATCATCCTCATCATAGTATCCATGTTCAACATCGTCATGTGGTGGATCAAATCCTAGAGAGGGTGATTCGTTAGAGTGATTTTGACAATGATCTTGTCTATGAGTTTTTATAGCTTCGGAAATAATATCACTAATAATACCAACATTTCCTTTGGCACGCATAAGGTTTGTAAGCTCAAATGGACGATCACCAAACATAGGATCACTAGTATTCATTTTACTCAAAGCAATAGACTTATAGAGAATTTCATCAAGATTTTTCAAAGAATAATCAGGAAATCGTTCCTCAAGAAATTTCCATATAGTGTAGGCACACTCAAGAGTAGGCGGTTTTATAATCAAGTTTCTAGGCAAGCCTCTAGTGATAAGATTAACAGTTCTAACATTCCTAATCACGTCCATAGAATCATCATGGGTTGGATGCATAGGGTCAACACAACGTGCACAAGGACTAGCAATGTACTTGTTCAAATGATATTTATTGAAAATTACAAGCATCTCATTTTTCCACTCATGAAAATACTCTCCATCAAGAATAGGCACTCTATGTCTAAGACTCCCCAAAGTAGACTCATCCATCTTCCTCCAATGGTGATTAAACCAAGGCAATGGAGACCAATGCTCTGATACCACTTGTAGGACCTTGAGAAGATGTGTCTAGAGGGGGGGGGTGATTAGACACTAAGTACCAAAGTTGCAGTTTTTAACCCTTTTAAAATTTAAGTGGAGTTTAGGCACAAGTTTAACATTCACAACACATATCAAGCAAGCATGCAAAGAGTATATGAGCAGCGGAAAGTAAAGCATGCAACTTGCAAGAATGTAAAGGGAAGGGTTTGGAGGATTCAAACGCAATTGGAGACATGGATGTTTTTGGCGTGGTTCCGATAGGTGGTGCTATCGTACATCCACGTTGATGGAGACTTCAACCCACGAAGGGTAACGGTTGCGCGAGTCCACGGAGGGCTCCAACCACGAAGGGTCCACAAAGAAGCAACCTTGTCTATCCCACCATGGCCGTCGCCCACGAAGGACTTGCCTCACTAGCGGTAGATCTTCACGAAGTAGGCGATCTCCTTGCCCTTACAAACTCCTTGGTTCAACTCCACAATCTTGTCGGAGGCTCCCAAGTGACACCTAGCCAATCTAGGAGACACCACTCTCCAAGAAGTAACAAATGGTGCGTTGATGATGAACTCCTTGCTCTTGTGCTTCAAATGATAGTCTCCCCAACACTCAACTCTCTCTCATAGGATTTGGATCTGGTGGAAAGATGATTTGAGTGGAAAGCAACTTGGGGAAGGCTAGAGATCAAGATTCATATGGTAGGAATGGAATATATTGGCCTCAACACATGAGTAGGTAGTTCTCTCTCAAAAATAGGATGCTGGAAGTGTAGGTTTAGTTTGATGGCTCTCTCTACGAATGAAGAGGAGGTGGAGGGGTATATATAGCCTCCACACAAAATCTAACCATTACACACAATTTACCAAACTCGGTGGGACCGAATTGAGAAACTCGGTCGGACCGATTTAGCAAATTTAGTGACCGTTAGGATTTTCGGTGGGACCGAAATGCAACTCGGTAGGACCGATATGGTTAGGGTTAGGGCATAACGTAATCTCGGTGAGACCGATTACACAAACTCGGTAGGACCGATTTTCGTAATTAGCTAACCAGAGAGTTGGTCAGGCAAACTCGATTGGACCGATTATCAAACTCGGTGGGACCGATTTTGGTAATGAGTCAACCAGGAAGTTTGCATTGTAATCTCGGTAGTACCGATTGCTCAAACTCGGTGAGATCGATTTTGATAATGGACATACACAGAGAGATTACAATCCCATCTCGGTGAGACCGAGATCCCTATCGGTGAGACCGATTTGCCTAGGGCTTGTGGCAGTGGCTAAGACATCCAAACTCAGTGGCGCCGGATAGAAAGAATCAGTGGGGCCGAGTTTGACTTTAGGTTTAGGACATATGTGGATGTGAGAAAGTGGTTGAGGGTTTTTGGAGCATATCACTAAGGACATGAAGCAAGAGGCTCATTAAGCAACACCTCATCCCTCCTTGATAGTATTGGCTTTTCCTATAGACTCAATGTGATCTTGGATCACTGAAATGTAAAATGAAAAGTCTTGAGCTTGAAGCTTGAGCCAATCCTTTGTCCTTAGCATCTTGAAGGAGTTCCCACATCCTTTAGTCCATGCCACTCCATTGTTGAACTTGTCTGAAATATACTAGATAAAAGTGTTAGTCCAACAAGAGATATGTTGACATTAATTGCCAAAACCACCTAGGGAGCACTTGTGCTTTCAAATGGGCAAATAAATTTTCGAGCATCTGGCCACTTGATGTTCCAAAAAAAAATTCAGCTTCTGCGGAGACTTTGTCATTTAGGCTTAGACGCTTGCGGTGATCAGCACGCCATTCATTGTTGCGCCAGAGAACGCCAAACCTCATTACCTTGAGCACACTTGTCTCCAGAACAAAGAACCTGGCCAATTTAATCTCAGATGTGCTACCTCGGTAGTCGATCAAATCAATTTCTGTAAGATGGAGATCAAGACATTCGATGAGATTGTTATAGTGCAGCACATTTTTCACTTTCGGGTCTTTTTTTATCTGCAAAAGAAGAGAACATACTAGAGCAGCTGGCTGTATAGGATTGCCGTGTCATCAAGAGGTACCAATATCATTTGCTCATACAATAGGGTTGGCTAGCTAGTGATATTTTCTCTCTCTCTCTCTCTCTCTCTCTCTCTCTCTCTCTCTCTCTCTCTTTCTCTCTTTCCTCTCATTTACCTAGGAGCACATGAAGAGCTTGGGCATTTGTTGCCTTCCACTATGTCGTCGATGCTATATTTCTCAAAAGTATGCCACATAATACACATCGATGTCAAATCAAAAGATTTTGGCACCGCTCTCGTGATGTGAGAGAGTTGGCACCGCTGTGCACACAGACCCACATGTATAAACAAATCAATCAAACCAAATACACCGGCCTCTCAATCTCCCAAACAAGTGTTATTTTATTGCCTCAGTCCTCTCTCTCTCCACGCAAGTGTTTTTTCATTGCGTGAGTTAATTTGGCACCGGAGCAAAGTAGGTGATCCAGATTGGGGCACCAGGTGAGCAATGGAGGGCATCGATGCCAAATGCATCACAAGTGAATTTGGCACGTGTTTTGGCCTACATAGTGGAGGGCCGTTATAGCCCACTTTTGTACTACCTCGTATTTAGTATAAAATTTTGACCATAGATTTACCTAAGAAAATGCCAATGCATGTCACTAAAAATTATAACATTTGATATTATGTTCAAATACGAATCCAATGATATAGTTTTTAGTGACATGCATTAACAATTTGTCAGTTAAATCTATGGTCAAATTTTGATACTACAAATAGGGAAAGTAAACGAGGACAGAGGTAGTACTTGCTCTTAGGTTAACCATAGAGTTACTAGTCTAAGTTAATTTCCACTTTGACTAGCCTTGTTGTACTATAGTAGTACAACAAAAAATGATGCAGGTGATCACGTGAGGAAAAATATTAAAAAGATCTCTTTCGGTGCAGTGCGTAGATGCAGTTTTGAACACTACACTTGTCATCGTAATTTGGGAAAATTACGAAACAATTGAGCTATGTTATGATTACCTTTTACTAATAGGAAAGAAGTTTCACCTCGATGAGTAACTTCTCCGTGCACGGAAAGCATGTAAGGAATCCAACAACTTGATCCAGATTGGGGCAGATATATTTTATTGCCAAGATCTTCACTATGCGCATAGACTGGGTCAAGCTTGTGGGAATCATTTTCTGGAAGACGGTCATAAATACATCAAGAAGAAATTTAAGAATGTGAATTTCAAGAAGAAGGAGAAGAAGATGAGTGTTGTACCTGAACAATTACGGATCCAATTAAGAGTTCGGACAATTTGGTAGACGAGTACACCAATGTTGTCAATTTCGGCGCATTAATGACGCTGATTTTTGTTGGACCTTCTAGATTAGATACAAGCAAATCTCTCAAGGAAAGGCGCATTCTCAATGACCGTAACGTGGAACAGCTGGAGTGATCTCTTCCCAATTGATGTCTTGTTGCGGGGCCAGCAAGACACATAAATCCATCAGAGATTCGTCGAGGCGATGTGGAGGCTAATGAACCCGTGGATCTTCTCAAGACGAAGGTACTCGAGCATAGTACAACTATAGAGCAGGTGCTCCATAGCCTTCTTCGAGATGAGAACGTCAAAGAGGTCGAGCTGCTTGAGTTGAGGGAGAAGAAGTGCGGATGCGGTATTAATCTGGGGAAGATAGCAGGAGCTGAAGCTGGCACGATGCAGCATTGGCGTGAGGCGGAGCGCGGACAATGACAGAGAGCGACATCTTCTAGCTTCAAAGCTAAGCTCCTCGAGATGATCTAGGGCGGGGGATAAGAACCACTCGTCAAACTTGGTTGGACCTTGCAGTTGGTACTGAACATGCGGATGTTAAGGCGTCTGGATGGCCCAATGTGCAATGAAAGGATCTTGGAGACTGTGGCCATGCGTTTGCAATCCCCGTCGCAGAGGCAACTGTCAACGGTGAGGTTGAGGGGGACGAGGCTCCAGAGGGGGCGCCACCACCAGGCGAGCAGGGCGGTCCGCACAACAGATTTGGTGGGGAAGAGGCCGCTGATGACGAGCAACATGTCGTCGGGGAGGCTGCTGATGCAGTCTAGGCTCGCCGGATGCGGTTCTGGCTCGAGCCACCTCTACTTGTTGGCTGCCTCGCCATCTATCTCAACCGGCAGCGACGCTGGTGTACACGTGTGCTGGTGTGTGTTGCGTGTTGGGTGTGCGCGAGTGCACCCTTCTGTGCATGCCGCCACATAGTGGTGAATTGTGCGCAAGTGTGTCCTTCACGCAGAAGAAGTGTGTCCTCAATGCGCCCTCAATTTACTAGCGTGCGGGGTGCGACCCCGAGTGGTTTCAACTTTGTGTACTTCACCACGTGTTATATGGGCCTCTAGTTTACTTATTTTCACCCACTGCCACATGGGCCAGCACACGAAGATAGAGAACACGAGGCTGACAAGGCAGCATGTGGACTTTTTGACCGGTCAACTAGACAATATATAGAGCTATACGCTGACACAGTCAACATATAATCCGTCAGTATAGAGAGTTGGAGTGAGAGGGGAGGCCCGTGAGAGATAGCAGAGATAGAGAGAGAGAGAAAGAGCTACTCCCTCCGTTCGATAATGTAGTGCCAACATTTTTTTTAAAGTCAAACTTTTGAAACTTTGACCAAGTTTATAATGAAATTACTTATATCTACAATACCAAAGATAAATGATAGTATGAAGTAAGTACATGTTGTGATGAATCTAATGATCGTTCCAGATGTAAATGTTTTTCTCCACATATACCTGGTCAAATTTTTGTGAGGTTTGACTTTTCAAAACATCCATATGCTTATGGATGTGAGAGAGTACCTAACTACAGAGAGAGAGAGAGAGTTAAATAGAAATAGTGAGTGAAAAAAGTGTGTGTGCATGTGTGAAAGAGACATGGACAAGTCACGACAAAAGTAGAGAAAAAGCGTGTGTGTCTTATGCAAACATATCACACATGCATCTTCGACAACGGAAGCAAGGTGAGGAGATAGTGTTTGGTTGTTTGCAACCGAGAGAGAAAGACCCCTAGCACGTGGCCAAGAGGGGTCTGACTAACAAGGGAGAGAGGTCAAGAGAGACGTATGGAGAAAATGCAGACATGGGGAGGAGAGAGTGTATGTTTATCATAGAGAGATCCCGTGGAGATTGTGATGGGACCACTTGGGTGGGAGATCGAGTGACAAGGTGTGTGTGCGATAGAAGATACCCTGAGAGATATCGAGATAGATGTATGGATGGAAGGAGACAATACATGTGTTCCTAATGGCTAGTGAGCGATAATCATACTTAGGGGGGGGAGTGCTTGCGCCTATGATGGAGTGAGGGATTATGGTACTTAGGGGGGTGCGTGTCACATAGAGAGAGAACAAGGGCGGAGAGTGTTGGATGGGTCTATACGTATAGCGCGAGCGAGACATGGGTATGTGTGAACCAGGGAGATATAAAGTTTGAGAGATATAGAGGAGCCCCGATAAGGCTGAGTGGTGCGTCATATAGCTGAGAGGGGGAAAGAGATATTCCATCCGCTCGATAATGTAGTGCATGTAAAAATTTTAGAAGTCAAACTTTGGAAAGATTGATCAGGTTTACGCAAATGTTATTTATATCTACAATACCAAAGATACATCATACAAAACTACATCTCATGGTGAATCTAATGGTATATGTTTTCCGTTCTAGATGTAAATGTTTTTCTCCACATACATGGTCAAACTTTGTGATGTTTGACTTTTCAATAAATCTATATGCTATGGACCAAAGAGAGTGCCTAAGTCGAGAGAGATCAAGTGTGTGTGAAGGAGAATGTGTGAGTGTGAAAAAAGAGTATGTGTGTGAAAGAGAAAGTGACAACAAACGATAAAATTAGAGAGAGAGTGTGTTTTTTTGTTTTCTTATGCAAACATATCACACATGCATCTCCGAGATAGAAAAGCGAGGCGAAGAGATACACGAAAATAGCTAGTTGTGATTGTTTGCATCGGAGAGAGACACCCCTATAGCACATGTCCAATAGAGGTCTGCCCAACAAGGAACAAAGGTCGAGAGGGTCACATGGACAACATGGATGCATGGGGAGGGACAGAGGGTGTGTTTGTGATAGAGAGATCCCCTCCAGATCATGAGGGGACTATATGGGTGGGAGATCAAGGGAGGTGTGTGCGCAATAGAAAGATGCCCTGAGAGAAATCAAGATAGACCATGCACATGTTTATGATGGAGACTAAGATTAACTAGTCATATACATATAGGGGGACTGTGTGTGCCTACAATTGAGTTAGAGACCATCATAGTTGGCTAGCTAGGCATGATATTGTGCGTGTGTGTGAGTGTGAGATGGAGAGAGAATGAGGGAGAGAGATAAAGTTTTAGATGGGTCTATCGAGTGCGAGTGATATATGAATGTGTATGTGTGACCCAGGTAGATGGAGAGTTAGAGAGAGAGAGAGGGAAGAGCTCCGAGACGACAGAGTGGTGCATGAGAGAGTTACGGGTAACGAGCCAAGGAATTTGTGTGCGTACGATGAGTGCACCCAAGATATCTAGCTTGGTCTAGAGAATCATACATAGTGTGCGAGAGAGACCTATAGATGGAGTATATATGCATGCGAACTACAAAGACCCCCCCCCCACACACACAGAGAGAGATGGAGAGGGACCAACAAGGTTTGTGTGTTGGATGTGTGCGGCCGAATTGAAGATTGTCGGAGAGAGAGAGAGAGAGAGAGAGAGAGAGAGAGAGAGAGAGAGAGTGAGAGAGAGAGAGAGAGAGAGAGAAGGAGTCCAAGAGAGGGGGAGGTCGCGTTTTATGCATCAAAGACGGATTAAAACCATGTTTCGATATAAACTTGCATTCAAATATTTAAATTGGAGAACATGTTGTCTGCAATCCACACATGAACGGAGATTTGCGTATATCAACAAGTTCATTCAATTTTCCTTTCAACATGTTCATTGAGTACTATAATATTGTACAACATGCGACTCGATTGAGGTGTTCAATTTTGGATTTAGTACACTATTTTGACCTAGTGAACGAGCTATTTCATCAAATCAAGATATTTCATTTTGGGTTTGATTCCTATTTTTGAGTGGGTCAACTATTTGTCATATAGTAAATCGCTAGCAATGAGCATGTAAAAAACATTACTCCTGAACGTCATCTCTCCATCTAAAAAAAGAAGTGGCAAGCTAATATTTAAAAAATTGATTCGAATCGACTTGGTAAGGTAGATGTGGATGCTCGTTCTCCCAAAATTTGAACGAACCGTTAAACAACCTCTGCACGGTGGAATTCACCTGAGCAAATAAATGGGAGAAGCGAAATTACCGACCTATGTGGGACACGCATCGATTGGCCTGTTGTACATCGAAGGTAGGTTCGTAACTTCATCCAAGCGGGCCTTCTCCTCGGCCGAAATGACATGTGCCGAATAATTCATAAACCATGGTCGGCAAAACACCCTCTCCTTGCCCTAAATAGCTCGCGCCCACTATTTCAAAACACGCTCTCCTCGCCCGAAATCGCTCGCGCCCACTATATTTCAAAACACGCCCTCCTCGCCCGAAATCGCTCGCACCCACTATTTTGGGAGAAGCAAAGTTACTCTACTATCCCCGACCCTCAGTACACAGACCCAAGCCGAGAAGCCTAAAGGAAGGGGTAGAACTGTAACGCCCCCCCCCCACACACACACACATTTCAGACAAATGCGTCCGTAAGACATGGTTCCACTCCCCTCCCAATTCCCTCCCCATTCATACCTCGTGCGCGCCAAATCACCTTCTCCCAGGAAGCTTCCTTCTCCCGAGCCGTGAAACCTTAGCCCCTCCTCCATGGTGCCCCGACCGCACCAATTTCACACCCGCCCTCCTCTCTAATCCCGGAGACACTATCCATTTTCCGTCGTGCACTGGGCCGTGTGCCTCTTACTTCGTGCTGCTGGAGCTGCCTCAATGACGGCAGTGTGAACTGTACCAGAGCCGATTCAGCCCCGCTGTTGTTCACGGCGCCGGAGCGGCTCCAACGTCCAGAGCCCCGACGCTGCTTCCCCGTAGCCGTCAACCGTCGCGACATCTCTTCTTCCCTGCCGCTGGTCGCCACCACAACTGCGCTGGCCTCACTGACTCGACAGCTGGAGCTGCCTACACCGTGCCGCCAGATAGGTCGCACCCTCATCTCAAATCACTTAAGCATCAGTTGTCTAAATTTTTATTCGGGGCCAATCGATTCCCAATGGGAAGCAGCACCCCTCGAGGCGGCGGAGCTCCTAGGTTGTCGGTTGGCTGATGTCTAACGTAAGGGTGCGAGGGCGGAAATTTGCCGCGGAAGCAACGCTTAGATGGCTATCTTAGAGTTGCATGGACTGAAGGTACTGCCGCCGCCGGATCAGGATGACGGCAAGTCTTTGTGGATTGGCCCGGGGGTGGCGCAACCACGGTAGTGCAGTGGGGCGGGGAGTGGGGTTTTGGTCGGGGCCATGGACGGCGAAGGCAACTACTCTGCCATTGGTCGCTGGCTCTTCGGGGAAGATACTGAACAGTGTCAGCCGGGAGGCACAAGAAGGCCATTAAGCAATCCGGCGTAGATCGGATAGTACCAAAATAAACTAAAATCGTGTGACCACTCTCGTACCTTGCTATTGATCTCTTAGGGTATTTCTTCAAATCAAAGAGATGTGTCGTTCTTAACATTATGCGTTTTCTGCATCTTCAGCCACACCATCTTTCGACTCACCGCAGCTGCTCCAACAAGGGAAGCATACACCAAAAGGGAGCTATAGTCCCCACTCAACAGTTCCCTGCATCGAATGCACGTGCATGACCAGGACAGCCACAACAACTGCAGGGCCATCGACAAGTCAGCACATGATTGTCACCCCTATGGATGGTGGCCAGATAGGTTGTACCCTCATCTTACTTGTGTGCAATATTTATGGATTTGTTATTCATCTAAGCATGGAAAATAGATTATCACATTTCACTGTATATTCATGCTGATCTGTTACGGGTCTTGTTCAGGAGTTAAGGTTGTTCCATAGTTTAGGTAAGGGACTTGTTCTTTAGGTAACGTTGTTCCATAGTTATCATCCATTAGCCAATGTTATCCCATAGGCTGGTGATTATAGTATTATACCACATCTAGTATTACCTATGTTGTTCTTTAATACTTTTGTGTGCCATCTAGTTAATCTCGAGTACAAACGATACATATTCTGTAGCTTTCATCTATGTTCTCCCTTTAGTTTTTGAGACCTGTTGCTGCTAGTTAACCCCAGTCCTACTATTTATGTCATCTCCTGCAGGCACTCATTACATAAATCTAACTACTAGTTGTCTTCAATGTATGTCAGAGATAATTGCAGACACTGGTATATCCAGAAGAACCTCACGGAGCAATGTAAAGGCCAATAAACTTGATGTCAATGATACCCAATATGATGGAACACCTAAAGGCAGTTCTTCAGAAGACTTGCATCCTGTTCACCCCACAAGGTCCTTGCTCTAACTTGGCCCGTGATATGGGTACAACATGCATATAATGTCCTGGAGTGTATCTACTCTGTTGCAATGCCATGTGCTTAGCATGCTGATCATGCATGTAAATATGTTATGCCTTCTTGTTTCTCAGTACCTATTCCATTCATGATAACATGTTTTCAAATTGAAGTACTGTCATTCTACTATATCACAATTAATGCCAGCTGCTTAATTTGGACAACATGCTTCTGAATATCTTATGCATTGTTATTCATCGGTATGTACTTCATATGTCTACCATACCATGTTCTTTTACATTGAATTGTTATTCTAGTGGTCTGTTGCAATGCCATCCTAGTTTCCCAATCATACATGTGTATGTTGCCTTAGTTTTTTTGTATGTATTCCGCTAGCATACAGTTTTACATTCAACTAGTGTTTTTTACTATGTTGTCCTGTCGTATCCCTAGCTCTTACACCATACTCCCTCCGTCCGGATTACATGTTGCCGAAATGGATAAAAAAGGATGTATCTAGAACTAAAATACGCCTAGACCCATCCATTTTTTCGGATGGAGGGAATACATTTCAATATGTCATGCCTTTTTATTCTTCAGTACCTATTACATCTCTCTGCTATAGCATGTTTTATAATTGAAGAACCATTCTTCTATACAAGGCATGCAAGGTGAAGACGGCTATGTTAGAATATGAAGGGTTACAAACAAGGTCTTTGCAAAAGATCCAAACGCCAGGAGATAGTAAACCAAATCCAGTTTTTATAGATACTGCCCCAGCACAGAGAAACCCAACTCCTACTCATAATAAGAAGATTCCAATGGCCATCGAACTAGTCCGCTCCACTCTGGCAAAAATATGATAACTCCATTCTAAGAAGCATGTGTGTATCCTCGCATCATGAAATTTTATAGCATGCTGATCATATTTTCTACATGTTTCTTACCCATCTCTCTTTTAGAAAATAAGCTTAACAGATGGAAGAATTTATGCACTGGTATCGTGTGTGAGGAAAGTATCTTGCAGGAATTCTCTATGCTCCAATGCAGATGTAAGTACCTGTTGTATATCACTATATTTTTACATCAGCATGTATTTTGTTAATCGGTGTGAATCCAACCTTTATCTGATCTAAATTTAGTTGTCGCAAAATGTATGATTAAAGGCTACAATGTTGATTTTTGTAAGGAAAAATGCCTGGTAGCTTTGCATACTGAGCTGCATGAGTGTACTATCTCATATCACTGGGTTTGAATACTTTGGTTCTGCAGTGGGTTTTCAGTGTTTTTTTACTGTGTTGTCCTGTCGTATCCCTAGCTCTTACATCATACTCCCTCTGTCCGGATTACATGTCGCAGAAATGGATAAAACTAGATGTATCTAGAACTGAAATACGCCTAGACCCATCCATTTATTTCCGGATGGAGGGAATACATGTCAATATGTCATGCCTTTCTATTCTTCAGTACCTATTCCATCTCTGCTGTAGCATATTTTATAATTGAAGCACCATTCTTCTATATAACGCATGCAAGGGGAAGACGGCTACATTAGAATCTGAAGGGTTACAAACCAGGTCTTTGCAAAAGATCCAAATGCCAGGAGAAAATAAACAAACTCCATTTTTTATAGATACTGCTCCAACACAGAGAAACCCAACTCCCACTAATAATAAGCAGATTCCAGTGGCCAAAGAACTAGTCCGCTCCAGTCCAGCAAAAGAATGTCACTCCATTCTAAGAAGCTTGTGCATATCCTTGCATCATGAAATTTTATAGCATTCTGATCATATTTTCTACATGTTTCTTACCCATCTCTCTTTTAGAAAATAAGGTTAAACGATAGAAGACTTCCTCCATTGGGATTGTAGTCAAGGAAAATATCTTGCAGGAATTCTCTGTGCTCCAATGCTGATGTAAGTACCTGTTGTATATCACCTATTTTTTTACATCAGCATGTATTTTGTTAATCGGCGTGAATCCAACCTTTATCTGATCTAAAATTAGTTGTAGCTAAATTTTAAAGGCGCCAATGTTGATTTTTGTAAGGAAAACTGCCTTGTAGTTTTGCATACTGAGCTGCATGAGTGTACTATCTCATATCATGCACATTACTGAATTGTAGTGCTGCTCTGGTTACCCATTCATTCATTGTGTCAATGTTGCTTTCGTATTACCTTTCCTGGCTGATGATAGCTGTGCATTATTGTGTTAATTTGGTGTAGGTAGTTTCCCAAACATTCATTATGTCAATTTTGCTTTCCTATTATCTGACTTGGCCAATGATAGCAATGCTAGTGTGTTAATTTGGTGCAGCCTGCTGAAGATAAGAAGACAAACTCTGAAAATAGCAAGGCAACCCCATTGTTTCTTTCCAATAAATCTAGGCCAGGTAATATGGCAATAACTCATGATTCATCTGTTTGGTTCCCCTACTAATTTATGTTATGATGAAGTGGTAGAGACACTCTCCACTATCAATAATACAAGCCTGCCAAAATCGCAATCTAAAACTTTTCAGTTTCCTCTATCTCGAATGCAATGGAAAAAATATATGTTTCTGAACGAATTAATGGCGGAAGCAATGATGGAAATGGTGGAGGGGTCAGAGGTGCGCATTCGTGCGCATTCGTGCGCAACAACAACTGATCAATGTTTTCAAAGACAATGTAGCAAAGCAACAAGAACTTGCCCACATGCTTATGGGCGTCATATGTGCTGAGGTTGCAGATTGTGACATTGTAGATCATTAGGTTGTGTTCATTTATTTGCACTGGCATCAATCTTTGATTGCCCAGTGGATGTAATTTCCTGTAATGTATGCTGGATGTGCGACGTTTTCCCCCGTATGCCATACCTTTGCTTGATCGGTTTTGATCCTGTGCATAATTTCTCATTGTAATGGGCTCAAATTATCTATTTCTGCCTAAAGACATGTATGAATTTTAGTGGGCCCATTAAGTTAATGGGTCATTACCAGGCCGAAAGTTAATGGTCAGCCCTCTTACCTCCCGGGTCGTTAACAGGCTGACACCAAAGCAGGCAACAAGTGGACCCATTTGATTTCACGGGTCATTAACAGTCTGTTACTAAGGTCGGGCTACATATGGCCCAACTATACTGTGGGCCTTTAGCAGGCCGAAAGAGACATCGGGCTAGTACTGGACCGTGAAGAGCATGGGCCGCTAAGAGGCTGAAAGTTAGGTTAATACTATAAATGGCCCAATTGTGTTGTGGGCCTTTAGCAGGCCGAAAGAGAATCTGGGATGGTATTGGACCATGAAGGGCATGGGCCGTTAAAAGGCCAAAAATTAGGTCCAACTACAAATGGCGCAACTCATTTATGGGTCGTCAACAAGCTGAAGACACATGGTTGGGAATTGGCCCAACACTTAAATGGGTCGATATAAGGCCGAAACTCAAGTCCGACTACAAATGGCCCAACTGATTTGTGGGCCGTCAACAGGCTAAAAGACACACCGGGCCGGAAATTAGCCCAACACTTAAATGGGTCGCTAAAAGGCCGAAAGATGTACATCCTGAAAATTGGCCCATCCCTTGAATGGGCCATTAACAGGCCGAAATCACATCGGGCCGATATTGAGCCCAAATATATAGCAGGCTGTTAACGGGCTCAAACTGACAATGGGTTGCAATGGTGTCAAATCTTTAATGGGTCGTTGACGGGCCGAATTGGCACATCTCGTATGGGCCATGGGCTTAAATGGACCTGACACAAGTAGGCCTTATATGGTCGGCCTGCTAATTTTTACTGGGCTGACCTTTTTCACCGGAATGGGCCACTATTATGTCGTGCCACGTGTCAACCTATCATAGGTGCCTCCTGTCCAATGAGAGGATGACTCTGTCACAACGGTGAGGCAACACGTGCTTCCTCCAGCCAATTAGAATTTTACACGTGGAAATTTCCCATTGGTCCGGGCTGTTAACGGGTTATTGGATCCAAAACCAGACCTGATAGCTTAACGGCATTCCGTTATGGTGGATGCCACATGTTGGTCACCCTTGACAAAAGCACTTCTGTGATGACCAATTTATCGTCATGGAAGTGGACACTTCCATGATGATAATTTTGGTAATGTCATGGAACACTTCTACGACAGCACATGTATGACTATCTTGATTCTATCATAAAATCGTCATGGATGTACATGCATGACAGAAAACGCGACCTACTGTGACAAACACGTATCATCACAGAAGTGTATGTTTTTTGTAGTGTACAAAATCGGTTTTACAGAAAGGAATAACATATACGGACACCTATACTTGCCATCCACACATACGGGAGTCCCCATCGGACACGAGAGATAATCTTCTGTCTTCTATCTTGATGGCCTATTAGTCCGACCCACATTGATAGACTAGACGCACGAGGACCCCCTAGTCCAGGACTCCCACAGTAGCCCCTGAACCAGTCTTCAATGATGATATTATTCGGCGTTCAGATTGTCTTCCGAATTGCAAGGCGGGTTCCTTGAAGAATACACATCAATTTTCCTCTATAAAAGAATTGTATCCGGCTTTTCATAATAAACACAACCCTTAGCCACAAAGGCAGGATATAAAAAATAAGAATAGTGTCTTTTACTGACAACTTTTTCGATGAAGCGTCAGACTTGACCCTTCGGTATTTTGAACTATTTTTCTACCCCGCGTTTCGTGTTTCGAGGCCACGCCTCATTGGCACATTCTGTAAAACAGAGATCGCGCCCACTTAATATGGCATTGCATATCAATGATATTTGGGTAATCCAACCATTTGTGGCACACGCATTCATTAGGAATAGGCGAGATTCAAGGCACGAGTGGGGGGTGATTGGTATTTTTACTGCCTATAATAGGGCAACAGATCCTCACTTTTTTCCCACGCCTTCACATCTCCTCAGCCATCCAATCCCCCAAGCTCTCTGTGCCTGCAAATTCTCCGTCTTTCCCACCACCACTACCACCTCCTCCGACCATGGCCGGAGCTGGCTCCAAAGGCAAGTGGGAGGCCTCCTCCATGACGGAGAGGGGATAAAAGATCTCCAGACTGCGGGGTACCTCGTCGGTGATATCAAGCATAGGCTTCCCCCCGAAGGTCAAGTCATTCCCACTCTAGAGCTCGGCGAACTGGTCGTCTTCCTTCCCCATTTCCTTAGAGGGTTAGGTTTTCCACTCCACTTGTTCTTCCGCGGACTCATGTACGACTACGGGCTAAATTTCCATGATCTAGCCCCAAACTCATTCCTCCACATCCCAGCGTTCATTGTCGTGTGTGAGGCTCTCCTCCATGTCCACCACACTTCAGTATGTGGCTCAAGGTCTTCAATGTGAAGCCGACGATGGTCGACGGGTAGCATGCGAACTGCGGCGGAGCTATGATTAGCAAGTTGTAGAACACCACATGTCCCAACGGGGTCCTTTCTGGAGACCATGAAGATTTGGCAACAGGAGTGGTTCTACATCACCGATCCGCGCCGCACTAAGTGGGCGGCCAGTCTGGAGTTCAGATCCGGACCCCCCATGAGGCTCACCTCCTGGAACGTGAAGGGCCTCAACTGGGGGTCCCACACGGAGGTGTTGGCACTTCAAACGCGCATCACCAACGTGATGGGGAAGAATGTTCGTCTAACCGACATGGTTCAAATCATGCTCTTCTGCCACATTCTCCCCTGCCAGCGCTGGGCTGCCCCCATGTGGGAATTCAAGCTGGAGGAGCTGCGGATGATACAACACTTCCTCGGCACCATGCATGAGGGAATGTGGAAGCTGCTTTTCAAGGTGCAAAAGAGCAGCTGACCCATGGAGACCGAGGACATCGTCCTCAACACCAGATATCAAGCCTCTCCAGTAAGTGTTCGATATTTCTGATGATATACCTAGTTCATATACATATTCGATCTATGCCTAACTCATCAACCCATCTTTCGTTACAGGGCTGGACCAAGAAGTTGGAGCGGATCAAGTATCCGGCTCCACTGCTTGAAAACCCAGTCACTCCTCAGGTGGAGGAGATGCTGGTCCCGGTGCCTTATCACCCAAGAAGAAGAGCAAGGGGCCCAAGAATGGGCCCCGCTGCAAAGGCCCTCTAGAAGCTGTGTCAGGAGAGACCGAGCCCATCTCATCCCACGAGGAAGACGAGGATGAAGAGCAGGAGGGGAGGAGGAAGAGGACGTGGTGAGCAACTCCCCCCTCAAAATGAAGAGGGGAAAGAGAATAGCCTCCAAGAACCTGGAGGGGGCGATGCCAAAGAAGGGGAGGGTGATCCTCTCGGATAGTTCGGACTCGAAGTCCGAACATAGCCCAGAGAGGGCCCCAAGGGAAAAGCCCCTAGCCTAAATGTAAGTGTCTAAAACTTACTCGTTTAATTATCGCTTTAATCTGCACCTTTCATGCCCAAACCTTTATGCTTTTCAGCCCTCCGCGCAAGATCCCGATCCCCTCTTCTTCGACGGGGAACTCTCTTGCCCCTGGGGAGGCAGAGAGTGACGACCCATCTCGCGCCCTCTCTCCCTCAGCTATGGAGGACACTGAGGTGTCATCCCAAAGGCCATCTCCTGGCTGGGGAGGGGCAGATGAGACCGTCTAGAAGGTGCCTGCGGACAACACTTTGGACGCTGCAGAGCGGGGCACGGTGGTCCCCATCACCATCGAGGGTGGGGGGCTTCAACAACCCGAACCATCGCCGAACACCGTCCTAGAGACCAGTACGGCTCCGGATTTGGACAAACACCCCCCTTTGAAAGAGGGGGGAGGAGTGGGAGCTCTGTCGCCTCTGCTAATCCGGACGCCGCTGACACTACGCGGGAGGGACTGCAACATGCCTCTATCATAGAAGAAAACCGCACCCTGACGGCTGCGGTTATGGAAAGGTTCGGTCCATGAATAGCGGACTGACCAAAGCTTTGATCAGCCTATTAGAAGGTTTTGAGGTAAGCGAAGTAATATTCTTTACTAGCTTTATTTTTTGTACACATATATGTGTTGGGCGAAACCCATGTGTAGACAGTAGCCCCTGAGACTGTGTCCGGATTAGGACAAAACCGGACAGAGGATCAAAAACAGGTTCATAACATGCCGTATATATTGCTTAGACATGCTTCGGCTATCCAACAAGGAACTCGACCGCATCAACAAGCGGTTTAATGAAACCCAAGGTATGTGAAAGTACTTCATACCCTAGAATGATATCTGTATTTAGTCATGTAAACTGAGTGAAAAATGGTCGAAAACACTCACAGTTGGCGCAGCCGAGGACGAGTTCCTCAAGAGCGCCCTCGCCGAAACCAGAAAGGAGGCGGAGGTGAGCAATACGGCCACAGAAAAAGCGGCCAAGGCTTTAGAGGAAGAGAAAACCACCCGCCGAAAACATGAGGCGCAGGTGGGGAGGTTGAGCAGGAGCTCAAGGACGCCATCGCAAGGTGTGAGTCCTTGGAGCAGAAGAGTTCGGAGCAAACCTCTGAGCTCACCAGAGCTATGGAGAACCTGAAGGAGGCCCGGGTTGATGCCCAGGGCGCTCGCCAGGAGATCCAATCGGGGAAGCAGATTGCGGTTGGTAAGGCCTTTATCATGCAGAGTAGATATACTAGTAAGAGATATATTTTACTGACCAGAGTTTGGAGTTCTCCAAGCGCCTTTGCCGATCTGTCGAGGATTATTGTGGATGCTGCCGCATTCTTCCGAGCCAAAGAGGGGAGCTCGATGGAGAATTTGTTCTGGTCGTAGTACCTTGCGCCATAACTTCTAGTGCCCCTAAGCGACCAGCTGAAGCAGCTGTCTGAGCTGCACAGGGTGGCCGAACTGGCGACGAAGGATGTTATAGTCCACTTGTGGCCGGCCGAATCCATCCCTAGCAGTCACTCCAGACTTGTAAAGAGGCTGGTGGAGGCGCTTCTTCGGATCGATGCCCTTAAGCGGTCGTCCTGCATTGAAGGTGCCTGGATGGCCTTCTCCCATGTCAAGGTGCAGTGGGCAAAGATGAAGGCCACCAAAATTGCCACCGCAGGGCCGCCTGAAGAGAAAGAGAACCGGCGGCCAGAGAAGTACTTTGACAAGGTTCTCGAGGGAGCCCGCATTATGGAGGGCCAGTGTTCGAAGGACGTCCTCTTTGAGTAGGTGAGTCCTGTTTGTAAGAGTCATGTAATGAACTCCTGGTGTATGATAGTTGTGATTATGCTTTATTATTAGTTTATCCTCCTATTTTGTTGTTTCTATGTCTGAAAGTTTACCAGTCGTCGGCTTCAGCCCCCACGTAAATATTACAGGGGTGTTCGGGAACGCATGAATGCACTTTATCCAATGGCTTGGTCCGATGTAGGAGGCATCTTGCGAGGTGAACTAGGCAATCAGACTATGCGGCTTTAGCACTTTCACTTAGCCATAAGAGTCCACTGATGGCGCTAAGTACTAGCCCCTCGTTGCATGAACGGCAATCTGGAGTGTGGCGCCTTTGCAAGGCAACTGTTCGAAAAGCCAGCCCCTCGTGTAATATGACATAAATTGTGAACAATTCGTAGTATAACACTAAGTCACCGGATCGCTGACCCGCTCTCGCTTATCATGACAGTCAGTGTTCGACTTTCTCCATTGAGGTACTTAACCAGACGAACCGAAAATATCAGTAGTTCTCCCTTTACTGCCTTAGCCGAACTTGCGGAACGTAAGGTGGTAAACACAGGAGCCGGGCAACCCAACTATAGACCAGAGACATGATTCGGAGCTGATGCATATAGTGCCATATCCGAGACGCAGAAGAGTTCCCTATAGGTGTTCGGGCTTAAGAATTTGACTGGGTCGAATACAGCCCCGGGTACTAAGACCGTGTCAATCCACGTACGTCAGTCAAACATAAGGGGGAACACAAATGACTAGGAAAAAACCCAAGACCCAACCAAGAAGGTGATAATCATCTGTGTCCTTTATATCTTTATTGATACGTCGATGACAAACAATGTCGTTCGATATTAAGGTCATATTACATGCCCAAAGAGAAAAATAAAAGATTTTACATAAGGGAAAGTCTAACACAGGGCCTAAAAATCATAGTTCAGAAAAAAAAATCCAACGATGCCCTGCAGCATGTCTGCGCCTTTTCTCCTCAGTAGTGAGTCCTTTGAGAGGAGTATTTGATGGTTGAGATGCGCCAGCCTTAAAAGGATCTCCTGCGACAACCATCTTGCAAGTAGGGCTCTTGATGAACCTGCGTTAAAAGGGAAAAAAGATATATGCGGTCCATCTATGGTCAAGCCATGCAATGGACCTCTTCTGCAGTGTGCCTCTGGTACCGCCCAAGGTATTTTCAGTGGGTAATCGTGTATGCGTGGTACATAAGCCACAACCTGGTGGGGGCGATCAGCGGAGGCCGAACTGCTAATCAATGTCCGGATCCGTTGATTTATCACTATTATGCATGGATCGGACTCGTTTGGATACGTCGCTGGCTTTATTGGCCAATGAACTGTTCGGCTTGATAATGCTGCCATATACTTCGGCTGCAAGGGCTGCAGTGTGCTATTCAGTATGGAGTGAGCACTCCATATTACCATTGGTTGTAATAATGCCACGAGGTCCAGGCATTTTAAGCTTCAGGTAAGTGTAGTGCGGGATTGCATTGAAGCGGGCGAAACCAGTTCATCCGAGCAGTGCATGGTATCCACTACAGAAGGAGACGATGTCGAAGATTAACTCCTCATTGCGGAAGTTATCTGGGGAGCTGAATACTACCTCCAGTGTAATTGAGCCCGTACAGCGGGCCTCCACTCCAGGTATCACACCTTTAAAGGTCGTGCTACTAGGCTTGATTCGTGATGGGTCGATCCCCATCTTACGGACATTATCTTGATAGATCAGGTTGAGGCTACTTCCTCCGTCCATAAGGACTCTAGTGAGGTGGTATCCGTCAATGGTTGGATCAAGAACCAGGGCGGCTGAACCCCCATGGCGGATACTGGTTGGGTGGTCCCTGCGATCAAAGGTGATCGGACAGGCTGACCATGGGTTAAACTTGGGAGCGGCAGGCTCTACGGCATAGATGTCCTGTAATGCACGTTTACGCTCCCTTTTAGGGATATGAGTGGCATATATCATGTTCCCTGTCTTTACCTCGGGGGGAAACTTTTTCTGACCGCCGGTGTTCGGCCGACGTTGCTCATCATCGTCTTCGCTTGGAGGCCATTTCCCTTGTGTTCGGTATTTATCTTACCGGCCTATTTGAAAACCCAACAATTCCCGTTGGTGTGATTTCCAGGCTTATCGGGGGTGCCATGAATCTGATAGGGCCTCTCGAGGATTTTATCTAAGCTGGATGGCCCGTCTTTGTTGCCTTTGAAAAGTTTCTTCCACTGACCGGACTTAGGACCACTGAATCCGGCATTGACTGTCGTATCATCTACGTCGTCGTTGTTGTTGTTCCAACGTTTGTTTTTATTGTGGTGAGGTTTACAATTGTCGTCCCGCACCTCGGAGGTGCCGAAGTCACCCAAGCTATTGCTTCTACGGGCCAACCAGCTGTCTTTACCCGCACAAAAGCGGGTCACGAGTGTCGTTAAGGCTGCCATGGTCTTCGGCTTTTCCTGCCCAAGGTGTCGGGCGAGCCATTCATCACGGACGTTGTGCTTAAAAGCCTCTAAGGCTTTGGCGTCTGGACAGTCTACGATCTGGTTCTTTTTAGTTAAGAACTGGTTCAAAGCTTGCGAGCTGATTCGGCTGGCTGCTGAATTATCTGAGTCAAGTTGTTAGCATCCGGTGGCGGGACATTAGTGCCCTGAAAGTTAGCCCTAAAAGCATCTTCCAAGTCTTCCCAGATTCTAATGGAGTTTTCTGGGAGGCTGTTTAGCCAGTGTCGTGCTAGTCCTTGCAGCTTTAGATGAAGATATTTAATGGCGTGGAGATCATCTCCTCGAGCCATGTGAATGTGGAGAAGAAAATCTTCAATCCAGACGGCCGGATGCGTCGCTCCATCATACTGTTCGATGTTTACGGGTTTAAACCCTTCCGGAAACTAGTGCTTCATGACCTCATCGGTAAAGCATAGGGGGTGTGCAGCCCCTCTATATCACGTAATGTCGCGGCGGAGATCGGCTGACATCTAGGTTTGGTTCTGATCCCGAACATAGTAACGGTCGTCACGCCGGGCTTCATAGCCATTGTCTCACGCCGGGGCATGGCCCCTTGATCCTTAGATTGATCTAGTCTAACTAGCCTTATTGGCAAGGTCGCGTTGCAAGTCGTAAGTGTATCCCGCGGCTGTCGTCTCCCTGCCTCTTTGGCGAGGGGTGCGGGTTGGTGTTCGGCTTGACATGCTGTTTTATCCCGCCCACATGGTGGTCGGTCTGGTTGGTCCGCCTGATTATACTTCGATGGTATTGGCTCAAGGGCTTCATCGTTGAATTGTGGCAGCAGCTTACGCTTAGGGTAACTTTTAACAGGTCACTCGTGGCCGTATTCCTCAGCGTCCAGGACCTTAGTCCACCTTTCATTCAACGTATCTTGCTTGACTTTGAGTTGTTGCTTCTTCTTCTTCAGGCTCCGGGTTGTAGCGATGAGCTGTGCTTAAAGCATTCTTGGTCGAGGGGTTCTTCTGGGACGATAAAATCTTCGTCACTGAGGCTAACCTCCTCTACGGTTTCTGGCATATAGTTGCTGTTTTCCGAATCCTCGTGATCAGCGTGTCCAGGACTATATTCACCCTCTTCCCTCTCATCTTGTTCGGACATGGGCTTGATGAGGTATTCAGGATCTTTGGTGTTGTCCAGAGTCTCACTATCTCCGGTGCCGGTGTTGCTATTCTTCGCCCGATGCAACCATGAGCGGCGCCACTGACATTGGCGCTTTGATGGTTTATCGACTGGTTTCTCCTCATCTGGGCTCAGATTATCCTTGTCATTGTTTTTATCCGGAGTGTCCACCATGTACACATCATAGGTTGAGGTGGCCGTCCAACGCCCCGTGACGGGTGGGACTTGGCTTGGTTCGGCATCGGCATCGTCTTCCATGCCGTCAATGTCTTCGGACGCATAGTCCAACATGTCGGTTAAGTCCTCGACATTGTCTATTACATGGGTGGTGGCTAGGGCATAAAATTCCCCACTCTCAGCCCCCAGTGCAAGCTGGGTACCGTTCGGAGGTAAGGACTCCATGATGGCGAGAGACTGCCTCAAACCCAATGCTTCATCTAAGAGCGGAAGCGGGACCGGAAACTACAGATCTGCCGGGCTAAGTTCGGCATGGGACACCTGGTCGGGCCCATGGAGTGCAAACCTCGGCAATTCGGGATGGTTGCCCAGAGCCAAGTCTAAGATTTCATCTGGGTCTTTGGTCGGGAGTTCCACAAGGGGAAGAAGTTCGGCGGGGTCATGCTCCCGTCTTTGGACAATAAGACCTGCCCCGGATCTAAGGCCAAGGCTTGTGTGGATGTCGACCCCTGGACAGGACCTGACAGGGGATCCGAAGAGTGTTCTCGACGGGGACACAGAGTGGCAGCCAAGGCCGCGAACCCGTCAAAGACTAGGTCTCCTCCGATGTCAGCAACGTAGTTCAGGTTTTCGAACCTGATCTGGTGGCCGGGGGCATAACTATCAACTTTCTCGAGGCAGCCGATCGAGTTGGCTCGAAGCGCGAAGCCACTAAACACAAAAACCTGCCAAGGGGTAAAGATTTCCTTGTACGCAGCATCATTGTTGATGAAGAGGTGAGCCATCGATCCTTCTGTTGACGATACAGCGGAGCTCTCAATGAAAGCACCAATGTCGGTGTCAAAACCGGCAGATCTCGGGTAGGGGGGCCCAAGCTATACGTCTGAGGATCAATGGTTACTATGGACAAATGACAGAGTGTTTACCCAGGTTTGGGCCCTCTTGGTGGAGGTAAAACCCTACTCCTGCTTTATTATATTCGAGGGTGTGGAAGTTACAAGAGTTGATCTACCTCGAGATCGATTCAGCTAACCCTAGATTAGCTAGCCTAGCAATGTTATGATCCTACCTCCGATCTACCCTCCGGTTTATATAGACACTGGAGGGGCTTAGGGTTGTACAAAGTCGGTTTTATAGAAAGGAATAACATATCCGGACACCTATACTTGCCATCCATGCATACGGGAGTCCCTACCAAACACGAGAGATAATCTTCTGTCTTGTATCTTGACGGCCTATTTGTCCGGCCCACATCAATAGACCGGATGCCCGAGGGCCCCCTAGTCCAGGACTCCCACACCGGTACAAATATTGAACACAAGATATGAAGTAGTGTTTGAGAGGAGATGGTTCTGTTGAAGATGTTGTTGGAGATTGCCCTCCCCAAGATGGGAGAGTTGTTGGTGATGGTGATGACGATGATTTATCACTCCGGAGGGATGTTCCCCCGGCAGAATCACTCCGCCGGAGGGCAAAAGTGCTCCTGCCCAAGTTCCGCCTCAAGACGGCGGCGCTTCGTCCTGAAAGTCCTCTCTCTATTTTTTCTAGTTAAAATGACTTAAATACAAGAATAGGGGCACCGGAGGTGGGCTGGGCTGAGCACAACCCACCATGGCACGCCTGGGGGCCCTAGCGCGCCCTGGTGTCTTGTGCTCACTAGGTAGCCCCCTACAGTAATTACTTGCTCCATTATTTCTCATTTATTCCATAAAAATTCCTCGTGAAGTTTCAGCTCATTTGGAGTTGTGCAAAAGGTAGCCTAGCATAGCTTTTTCAGGTCCAGATTTCCAGCTGCCGGAATTCTCCCTCTTTGTGTGAACCTTGCAAATTATGAGGGAAAGGCATTATAATTACTCCAAAAAGCTTTATTATGCATAAAAACAATATAAATAACAGTGGGTAAACATGATGCAAAATGGATGTATCAGGCACCGGTGTGAGATGTATCAACAGTAGTCTTTACACCGGTTTTGGCATACATAGTGGACGACTTTAGTGCTATTACTTCTATGTTACTAAATTTGTGCATGTACACACCTGTTAGTTTCAATTTGTTGTCATCCAAACACTATCGCTATGTTGTTGCAAATATATTTACCTTCCTCATAAAATGTTCCGTTTCTTTTTTATAGTACATGAGTAAGAACTTGTAGCGTTGTTGTAGTTAATTATAGCTTCTGATGTTTCAGAATTTGGTCGTTGTCTCAGTAGCAATTAATTCATTTGCACATTGATCGTTCTTAGAAGATATGTCATAATTAACTTGTTTCTTTAGTTTTTCAAATTAAGTATTGGTGATTTTCTATGTTACTATAAACCCATTTCCCCTACAATTGTTACTGATCTAATTTTAAATATTATAGGATGAGCGAAAGTGTTCTTACTTTGAGTGGGTTGATCAAGAGTGGCCACAGTCTTTGAAGATGTGCCTAACAAAGCTCTGGAGAATGTATGAGGGAGAGAACAGAGGTAGGCTTAATTACAGAAAGTGTTGTCAACTCTAAAGAATATTTGAAGATGTGGGATAAAAAGAGGAAGGTGGAGAATGAGCCCAGATTTTTTAAATCAGACTTCGCTAAGATGGTGTTGGTGAAGGAGAAGGCACTTTCCCAGTTGGCCAGTGCAAAACAGGTTCTTACTGAACTGAAATCAGAGGTGGATAAGACGAGCCTGGATGATGTCGATTAGGTAAATGGATATATTGTTCTAATATTGTTCTTATGAAGCTGAACTAGCTATATGCTGTATTGTGTTGTTTTTAGGTAGCTATCGTATTGTGATGTTAAAATATATTTATGTGCCTGATATGAAATTGACAAACAGTTGTTTGATATGAAATGTGAATTTGCGTAATACTAGAATTATTAATTGTAAACTAATAAACCTGCTAAATGGGTCATGGACTTTGCAAACTGTTAGGGATATAACTATTGGGTATGACCCGCCCAGGAGGGGCCGGGTCATACCACTGGTGGTTGCTACGTCTTGAGCTTGTGTTGGTTTTCCTTGAAGAGGAAAGGGTGATGTAGCACAGTAGCGTAAGTATTTCGCTCAGTTTTTGAGAACCAAGGTATCAATCCAGTAGGAGGCTCCTCACAAGTCCCACGAACCTACACAAACAAACAAAGAACTCGCAACCAACGCGATAAAGGGGTTGTCAATCCCTTCACGGCCACTTGCGAAAGTGAGATCTGATAGAGATAATGATAAGATAAATATATTTTTGGTATTTTATAATATAGGTGCAGAAAGTAAAGATGCAAATAAAAGTAGATTGAAAGCTTATACGATAAAAGATAGACCCGGGGGCCATAGGTTTCACTAGTGGCTTCTCTCAAGATAGCATAAGTATTAAGGTGGGTGAACAAATTACTATCGAGCAATTGATAGAAAAGTGAATAATTATGAGATTATCCAGGCATGATCATGTATATAGGCATCACGTCCATGGCAAGTAGACCGACTCCTGCCTGCATCTACTACTATTACTCCGCACATCGACCTCTATCGAGCATGCATCTAGAGTATTAAGTTCATAAGAATAGAGTAACGCATTAAGAAAGATGACATGATGTAGAGGGATAAACTCAGGAAATATGACATAAACCCCATCTTTTTATCCTCGATAGCAATAATACAATATATGCCTTGCAACCCTTTCTGTCACTGGGTAAGGACATCGCAAGATTGAATCCAAAGCTAAGCACTTCTCCCATGGCAAGAAAGATCAATCTAGTAGGCCAAACCAAACTGATAATTCGAAGAGACTTGCAAAGATAACTCCTATGGCTAAGTGAAAGTGTTAAAGCTCTATAGTCCGATTGCCTAGTTCGCCGCACTAACACCCCCTTAACGGCCCAAGACATTGGGTCAAGTGTGATCAAGTGCTTTTCCGAACACCCCCGTGTTATACGCGAGGGGGCTGAAGCCAATGACTGCAAACTTTCAGGTTATATACATATATACATAAACGGCCGCATAGGAGGCACTAAAATACTTTACGGGCAAAAGTATAAACAAAGCATTTATTATCATAAGCATTGTTTTTACAATTCGGAGACATGTTACTCGAACATAATATTTTTCGAGCACTGACGCTCTATCAAGCGGGCACCCTCTAAGACTTCTTCAAAATAGTGCTCTGGCGTGTCCTGACCCTCGGGTGGACCCCTTGTTGCAATATCGGTGGCCTTCATCTTCGCCCAGTACGTCTTCACACGGGCGAGGGCCATCCGCGCACCTTCTATGCATGTTAACCGCTTGACAGCGTCGATATGCGACACCGCACGAACAAGTTGTTGCACCAAACCAAAATAACTATTCGGACTTTTTTCCCCAGGTCACAACCGATCCACGACAGCCTTCATGGCAAGTCCGGATATCCTGTGGAGCTCGGCCCATTCGGCCATCTGCTCATTCAACAGCAGCGGACGCCTTGGCATGCTAAACTGTGACCAGAAAAGTCTTTCTGCTTCATGGCCTTCTTGGGCTTGGAAAAGCTGCGCCGCATCAGAAGCACTTTTCGACAAGTCCAAATATGCGTCCGGAGAACTCCACATTTGATCAAGCAGGGCATACTTCGGATCACCGAATTTAGTTTGCAATAAAAAGGGCTCCCCAGCCGCGATCTCCCCGGCTTGCCGGATCTCCTCCCGAGCCACTCTGGCCTCTGATCGGGTTTCCTTTGCCGCTTGTAAGGCCATCTCACGGTCAGCCATTTTTGCTTGGCTCTCTTTCTCGAGAAGGTCATATCGGCTAGCGGTATCCCTTAGCTCAAGCGCCATGTTGGATATTCTCTCCTCACTCTGGCAATGAGCAGCCTGTTCGGCTTTTAATTCACCAGCTGTCTTCTTGGCAGCCGCGTTACTTATCCTGGCTTGCTCCTTGGCCCTGGCAAGCTCAGCCCGAAGGGTCTCTACGGCGGCAGCACCATCTGCAGTTAGGCATATCACAATTTTCACCACCATGCTCCTATCTATACTTATTGACCACCCTAAAGACATACCTTGTGCCTCGTCGAGCCGCTTGTTTATGAGCGTGACGTCTTCATCCGCCATGCTAAGTTGTCGCTTTAGTTCGGCAACCTCTGCAGCCCGGGCAGTCGCTAGCGCTGAAGCAGCCTATGTGTCAATTGGCAAAATTATTTCCTGAGCTCATTTATCTCTTTTGATCCTCTGATCGCCCCCGTTTGGACGGCAACCAGAGTCTCAGGGGCTACTATCTATACACAGGCATGCCTTGCGTTTGCAGCAGAATTGACAATGTTATATTACATACCTCGAAGCCACTTACCAGGCTCATAAAAGCTTCATTCAATCCTCTTTTCGCGGATAAAACTTTCTCCATCACCATACCCATCAAGGTACGATGTTGCTCTATGATAGGCGCTTGCCGCAGTTTGTTAGTCAACATATCCGGTTGAATATCGGATAGTCCGGGGTTTTTATTGTTGGTCTCTTTAGGAGTCGAACACCCCGGACCCTAGGAGGCCGAAGTATCATCTTCCGGCCTACTCCTCCTTTGCTGATTAGGAGAGATCCTCCGGGATGATACCTCAGGGTCGTCTGCCCTATGAGGCGGGGAAGTATGAGGAGGCGTTTTGCTCTCCATCATCTCCGGAAGAAGGTCCCCCAAGGATGAAAATTGTTGAGGGAGGCTGTAGGAGTAACTCCAAAATGTGCGTTTCAAATACTACCCTCATGACCAGGAAAAGAACGGGGTATGCTTAAAGACACCTCTGTTCGCTTATGATTCAGCTAGGGACCGGCCCCCATGTGGGCACTGCGTCGCAACATTGCCTCCCAAGCCAGAACCCCCTGACAAGGATTTCTTCCCTCGCTTGGAAGCTTCTACCTCTAAATCTCCGGAGGCTGCCCTTTTCTTCTCACTCTTCTCCTTGTCCTCTCCTGATGGAACTTGATAAGGTGCATGAGCTAGTATCCTGGTTAATATTGGATCCACTGAATCTTCGGGAAGAGGGGCCGAACACCTGATCCTCTCCGCCTTCTTTATCCAGCCCTGCCCGAGTATGGTTTTTTCAGAGTATTGGTATGAGAAACATTAAATGTGTTCAGTGGTTAAATGCTTACCGGAGTATCTGGGTAGTTGCAGTCAAGGCCTGCGTCCTCCGTAGTGTTTGGACACTTTATTCTTGATCCGAAGATCAATTTATACATCCCTTCGAATGTCATGCCGAAGAAGTGCTGAATAGTTTGCGGTCTTTCCGGATTGAACTCCCACATATGGAGAGGTCGTTGCTGGCATGGTAGGACCCGACGGAGTAGCATTACTTGGATTACTTTGACAGACTGATGTCCTTCTCGATAAGATCCTGAATGCGTCTTTGCAATGTCTGCACTTCATCAAGCGATCTCTAGTCCAGCCCCTTGTTGACCCATGATGCAAGCTGTGGCGGAGGGCCGGATCGGAAGGCAGGTGCTGTAATATAAAACCACTCCCGTTGCCATAGGTCGGAAGCTTTCGGGAAGGAACCCTTTGGCCATAAAACATTGGTAAAATTGCTTATTATAGCACCTCCACACTCCGCATGTCTCCCGTCGATTATCTTCAGCTTCACATTGAATGTTTTGAGCCATAAGCCGAAGTGTGGAAAGATACAGAGGAAGGCCTCACACACGACAATGAATGACAAGATGTGAAGGAAGGAGTCCGGAGCTAGATCATGAATATCTACCTGTAATAGAACATGAGCCCTCTAACGAAGGGATGAAGAGCAAAGCCTAGCCCTCGGACGAAGTGAGGGATGAACACGACGCTCTCATTGGATCTGGGAGTAGGGATAACCTGCCCTTGAGCAGGAAGCCTGTGAAGGATTTCTGCAGTCAAGTACCTTGCCTCCCTAAGCTTCGTGATGTCCTCCTCTATGACAGAAGAGGCCATCCACCGGCCTTGAAGGCTGGATCCGGACATGGTCGGAGGTCCGAAGGGACTAGGCTAAACCTTGGGTCTTGGAACTTGAGGTGGGAGGAGGCGAGGATTAGCGCGGAAAGAAAAGGACAGGTCTTGGCCTCTTTATAAGGAGGATGAATATCAAACGTCCCCTACAGGGCCTTTTAAACATGCCTATTACCAAGGAATCATACCAATGGAACGGTTGGGTTATCCACGCCTGTATTGATGAGAATCCCGTAATAAGGGGACACGATCTCTGCTTCGACAAGTGAAAGTGCAACTATCCCTAGGTGGTTTTGGTAATTCATAACAACATATAGCTCATTGAGCTAATGCTATTCTAAGACAAATATTTCAGGAAAGCTCAATGAATGGCATGGCATGGATGATGAAAGTGGATCCCTCAAAATATCAAGGACAAAGGATCGGCTCCAGCTCAAAAGCTCAAAACTCTACATTTTATATTTCAGTGATCCAAGATCACATTGAGTCCATATGAAAAGCCAATACTATCAAGGAGGGATGAGGTGTTGCTTAATGAGCCTCTTGCTTCATGTGCTTAGTGATATGCTCCAAATACCCTCAACTACTTTCCCACATCCACATATGACCTAAACCTAAAGCCAACATCGGTCACACCGATTCTTTCTATCCGGCGCCACCGAGTTCAAATGTCATAGCCACTACCACAAACCCTAGCAAATCGGTCTCACGATAGGGATCTCGGTCTCACCGAGATGGGATTGTAATCTCTCTGTTTCCCTTCGCAACGTTTCGGTCTAACCGGAGAGAGCGATCGGTCCCACCGAGATTGCAATGTAAACTCTTTGTTTCCCTTTTTAACATTTCGGTCTCACCGAAAAGAGCAAATCGGTACCACCGAGTTTACCTGACCAACTCTCTGGTTAGCTAATTACCAAAATCGGTCTCATCGAGTTTTTGTAATCGGTCTCACCAAGATTACGTTATGCCCTAACCCTAACCATATCGGTCCTACCGAGTTGCATTTCGGTCCCACCGAAAATCCTAACGATCACTAGGTTTACTAAATCGGTCTGACCGAGTTTGTTGTTTCGGTCCCACCGAGTTTGGTAAATTGTGTGTAATGGTTAGATTTTGTGTGGAGGCTATATATACCCCTCCACCTCCTCTTCATTCGTGGAGAGATCCTTCAGAACAAACCTACACTTCCAACCTACCAGTTCTGAGAGAGAACCACCTACTCATGTGTTGAGGCCAAGATATTCCATTCCTACCATATGAATCTTGATCTCTAGCCTTCCCCAAGTTGCTTTCTAGTCAAATCTTCTTTCCACCAGATCCAAATCCTATGAGAGAGAGTTGAGTGTTGGGGAGACTGTTATTTGAAGCACAAGAGAAAGGAGTTCATCATCAACGCACCATTTGTTACTTCTTGGAGAGTGGTGTCTCCTAGATTGGCTAGGTGTCACTTGGGAGCCTCCGACAAGATTGTGGAGTTAAACCAAGGAGTTTGTAAGGGCAAGGAGATCGTCTACTTCGTGAAGATCTACCGCTAATGAGGCAAGTACTTCGTGGGTGACGGCCATGGTGGGATAGACAAGGTTGCTTCTTCGTGGACCCTTCTTGGGTGGAGCCCTCCGTGGACTCGCGTAGCCATTGCCCTTCGTGGGTTGAAGTCTCCATCAACGTGGATGTACGATAGCACCACCTATTAGAACCACGCCAAAAACATCTGTGTCTCCAACTGCGTTTGATTCCTCCAAACCCTTCCCTTTACTTTCTTGCAAGTTGTATGCTTTAATTTTCGCTGCCTATATACTCTTTGCATGCTTGCTTGATTTGTGTGATGATTGCTTGACTTGTCCAAAGATTGCTAAAATCTGCCAAACTCTAAAATTGGGAAAAGGTTAAGTTTTTAATTGGTCAAGTAGTCTTATCACCCCCCCTCTAGACATACTTCAAGGTCCTACAACAAGACTTGCCAATAAAACTGCCTCGCGAAACATGGAGTAGCAGGTTGGAAAAACGGTTCGAATAATGACCGGGCCGCGGCGTGATGTCACGCTATGGAAAAGTTGTCAGCAGATTGGACTCGTGAAATATCATACTCTCTACGGTGGTATATGTTTTGCAGAGACGGACACGATTCTTATGATGAAGATCTGCTTTGGAGTATTCAGAGAAGGAACCTGCCTTGCAATGCCAAAGACAATCTGCATGCCGGACTCATCATCATTGAAGCCTGGTTCAGGGGCTACTGAGGGAGTCCTGGATTAAGGGGTCCTCTGACAGTCTGACTATATGCATGTGCTGGACTATTGGGCTATGAAGATACATGATAGAGGACTTCGTCCCGTGTCCGGATGGGACTCTCCTTTGCATGGAAGGCAAGGGTAGCGATTCGAATATGAAGATTCCTTTCTCTGTAACCGACTCTGTGTAACCCTAGCCCCCTCCGGTTTCTATATAAACCAGAGGGTTTAGTCCGTAGGACAACAACAATCATAATCATAGGCTAGCTTCTAGGGTTTAACCTCTACGATCTCGTGGTAGATCAACTCTTGTAATACTCATATTATCAAGATCAATCAAGCATGAAGTAGGGTATTACCTCCATAGAGAGGGCCCGAACCTGGGTAAACATTGTGTCCCCCGCCTCCTACTACCATTAGCCTTAGACGCACAGTTCGGGACCCCCTACCCGAGATCCGCCGGTTTTGACACCAACAGAAGTTAGCCTTGGTGACGAAGACTTCATCGTCCCAGAAGAACCACTCGACCAAGAACGCTTTAAGCGGCAGCTCATTGCTACAGCCCAGAGCCTGAAGAAGAAGCAGCTCAAAGAAGAGCAAGATATGCTGAATGAGAGGTGGACTAAGGTCCTGACCGCTGAGGAATACGGCCAACAATGACATATCAAAAGTTACCCTAGGCGCAAGCTGCTGCCCCAATTCGACGATGAAGTCCTTGAACCAGTACCGTCGAAATACAATCAGACAGATCAACCAGACCGACCACCACGTGGATCGGATAAAATAGCATACCAAGCCGAATACCAACCCGCACCCCCTCGCCGAAGAGGCAGGGAGACTGCAGCCGCGGGGTATACATACGACTTGCAACGTGACCTAGCCAATAAGGCCGGTCAGACCAGATCAATCTATGGATCAAGTGGGCGTGCCCAGGCACGAGATAATGGCCATGAAGCCTGATGTGACGATCAGTACCGAACTCAGATGTCAGCCGATCTCCACCACGACATTGCGAGATACAAAGGGGTCGCACACCCCCTATGCTTTAGTGATGAGGTTATGGAACATCAGTTTTCGGAAGGGTTTAAACCCGTAAACATCGAACCAAACGATGGAATGATGGATCCAGCTATCTGGATTGAGGATTTCCTTCTCCACATTCATATGGCTCGAGGAGATGATGTCCATGCCATCAAATACCTCCCTATAAAGTTGAAGGGACCAACACGACACTGGTTAAACAACCTCCTACAAAACTCCATTGGAACCTGGGAAGACTTGGAAGATGCCTTTAGGTCTAACTTCCAGGGCACTTATGTCCGGCCACCGGATGCTGACGACTTGAGTCACATAATCTAGCAGCCAGGGGAATCAGCTCGCAATCTTTGGAATCAGTTCTTAACTAAAAAGAATGAGATCGTAGACTGTCCGGACGCCGAAGCATAGCGGCCTTTAAGCACAGCGTCTGTGATGAATGGATCGCTCGAAACCTTGGGCAGGAAAAGCCGAAGACCATGGCAGCATTAACGACACTCATGACCCACTTCTGTGCGGGCGAAGACAGCTAGTTGGCTCGTAGAAGCAATAGCTCAGGCGACCCCGACACCTCTGAGGTACGGGACGGCAATGGTAAACCTCACCGCAATAAAAACAAACGTCGGAACAATAGCACCGACAACGCAGATGAGACGACAGTCAATGCCGGATTCCGCGGTCCTAAGTCCGGTCGGTGGAAGAAACCTTTCAAATGCAGCAAGGATGGGCCATCCAGCTTAGACAAAATCCTTGAGAGACCATGCCAGATTCATGGCACACCTGATAAAACTACAAATCATACCAACATGGACTGTTGGGTCTTCAAACAGGTCGGCAAGTTAAATACCGAAAACAAGGGAAAAGGGCCTCCAAGCGAAGACGAGGATGAGCCCCGTCAGCTGAACACCGGGGGTCAGAAACAATTTCCCCCTGAGGTGAGGACAGTGAACAAGATATATGTCACTCACATTCCCAAAAGGGAGCGCAAGCGCGCACTTCAGGACGTCTATGCCATAGAGCCTGTCGTCCCCAAATTCAACCCATGATCAGCCTGTCCAATCACCTTTGATAAAACCCACCCAGTATTCGTCACGAGGGTTCGGCCGCCCTGGTCCTTGATCCAATCATCGACGAATATCACCTCACTCGAGTCCTTATTGATGGAGGAAACAGTCTCAACCTGATATATCAAGACACCATCCGTAAGATGGGGATCAACCCGTCACGAAACAAGCCCAGTCCACACTACCTTTAAAGGTGTGATACCAGGAGTGGAGGCTCGTTGCACGGGCTCAATCACACTGGTGGTAGTATTTGGCTCCCCAGACAACTTTTGCAGCGAAGAGTTAATCTTCGACATCGTCCTTTTCCGCAGTGGCTACCATGCACTGCTCGGACAAACTGCCTTCGCCCGCTTTAACGCAGTCCCGCACTATGCTTACTTGAAGCTCAAAATGCCTGGACCTCGTGGCATTATTACAGTCAATGGTAATATGGAGTGCTCACTCCATATTGAAGAGCACATTGCGGCCTTTGCAGTCAAAGTGTATAGCGGCCTCCTCAAGCCGAACAGCTCGCCGACCAATAAAGCCTTTGACACACCCAAACGAGTCCGGTCCGCGCATAACAATGACAAGTCAACGGATCTGGACCTTGATTAGCAATTTGGCCTCCGCCGACCGCCCCATCAGGTCATGGCTTATGTACTGCGCGTACATAACTACGCACTGAAAATACCTTGGGTGGCGCTGGAGGCACACTGCAGAATAAGTCCATTATACGTGTTGACCATAATTGGACCACATATATCTTTTTCCTTTTAACACAGGTTCATCAAGAGCCCTACTTACAAGATGGTTATCACAGGAGATCCTTTTAAGGCTAGCATGTCCCAACCATCTAACGATCCTCCCAAAGGACTCACTACTAAGGAGGAAAGGCGCAGACATGCGGCCGGGCATCATTGGAGTTTCTTTTCCGAACTGTGGTTTTTTAGGCCCTGTGATAGACTTTCCCTTATGTAAAATCTTTTCCTTTTTTTCTCTGGGCATGTAATATGACCCCCATATTGAACGGCATTGCTTGTAGTCGACATATCAATAAAGATACAAAGGGAACATATGCTTATCACCTCCTTGGTTGGTTTTTTTTTGGATTCTCTCCTTGTCATCTGCGCCCCCACTTACGATCGACTGGCATACGTGGCTTGACACGGTCTTCATACCAGGGGCTGTCTTCGACCCTGCTAAAAATTCTTAAGTCTGAACTCCCATAGGGAACTCTTCGGCATCCCGGATATTGCATTATATGCACCTGCTTTGAATCATGTCTTTGGTCTATAGTTGGGTTGCCTGTCTCCTATGTTTGCCACCTTACGTTTCGCAAGTTCGGCTAAGATAGTAAAGGGAGAAATGCTGCGATTGTATTTCTGATTCAACCGGTCAAGTACCTCAGTAGAGAAAGCCGAAAACTGACTGTCATGATAAGCGAGAGCAGATCAGCGATCTGGTGACTCAGTGTTATACTACGAATCATTCGCTCTTTATGTCGTGTTATACGAGGGGCTGGGTTTTTTAACGGCATGTTGCAAAGGCACCACACTCCGGATTGCCGATCATGCAACGAGGGGCTAAGTACTTAGCGCCACCAATGGACTCTTATGGCTAAAATGAAAGTACTAAAACCGCATAGTCAGATTGCCTGGTTCACTTCGCAAGACGCCTCCTACATTGGACCAAGACGTTGGATAAAGTACGGTCATGCGATCCCGAATACCCCTGTAGTATCTACGTGGGGGCTGAAGCCGGCGACTGGTAAACTTTCAGACATATTAACAACTAATAGGAGGATAAATTGATAATAAAGCTTAATCATAATTATCACACATTATGAGTTCATTACATAACTCTTACAAACCGGACACAACTACTCAAATATTATTTCCTTGGAGCACTAACCTTCTACAATACGGGCTCCCTCGGGGACCTCGTCGAAGTACCTCTCTGACCAATGGTGCTCCTTGCCCTCAGGTGGCCCTGCGGTGGCAATCTCGATGGCTTTCATCTTCGCCCATTAAACCTTCACATGGGCAAAGGCTATCCGAGCACCCTCAATACAGGATGACCGCTTAAGGGCATCAATCCAAGGAAGCGCCTCCACCAGTTTCTTCATGAGCCCGAAGTGGTTGCTGGGTACCGCTTCGGCCGACCACAGACGGACTATCATGTCCTTCATGGCCAGGCCGGCCACCCTATGCAGCTCGGACAACTGCTTCATCTGGTTGCTCAGGGTCACTGGAAGCTCCAACGCTAGGTGCTGCGACCAGAACAATTTTTTTTGTCGAGCTCCCCTCTTCGGCTCGGAAGAATGCGGCGGCGTTTGCAATGCTCCTTGGCAAGTCGGCAAAGGCACGTGGAGAACTCCAAACTCTAGTTAGTAAAATATATCTTCTATTGGCATACCTACTCTGCATAATAAAGGCCTTACCAGCCGCAATACACCCCGCCTCCTGGATCTCCTTGCGAGCATCCTGGGCATTAGCTTGGGCTTCCTTCAGGATCTCACAGGATTTGGTGCTCGGAGGCCTGTTCTGAGTTTGTCTGCTCCAAGGACTCGCATCTAGCAATGGTGTCCTTGACCTCTTTTTCAACCTCACCTACCCGTGCCTCATGTCGTTGGCGGGTGGTCTTCTCGTCCTCTACGCTTTTTGCTGCCTTGTCCACGGCCGCCTTGCTCGCCTCTGCCTCCTTCTTGGCTTCAACAAGAGCGCCTTTGATGGACTCGACCTCATCGGTGCCAACTACGGGCATAGTTAAAACATTTTTAGTCGGTTTTCAAAAGATCAAAACATCTACACTTGGGGATATATACTCAATGTACGCATACCTTGCGTCTCCTCAAACCGCTTATTAATGCGGAATACCTCTTCATCGACCAGCCACGGCTTCCAAGTGAGTTCGGAAACTTCAGCGGACTGGGTGCTCGCCGCCCGCAGGGAAGCCTGTTGTACAATAAAATGTCACCTCTCCCGAACACTATGTGATCCTCTATCCGGCTTCTTCAAAACCAGACAGAGTTTCAGGGGCTACTATCTATACACATGCATATCCCTTTATTGAAACCGGTTAATAAATTACATCGCATACCTCAAAGCCCGTTAATAGGCTGGTAAAAGCTTTGTTCAGCCCGCTTCTGGCGGACTGAATCTTCTCAGCCACCATAGCCATTAGGGTTTGGTGCTCCTTCATGACGGAATCATGATGAAGCGCTTCCGTCAAATTATCCGGCGCTTCCGGATTCATGGAGGTCGCTGATGACCCACAAGTACAAGGGATCAACTATAGCTCTTTCCGATAAGTAAGAGTGTCGAACCCAACAAGGAGCAGAAGGAAATGACAAGTAGTTTTCAGTAAGGTAATGTCTGCAAGTGCTGAAACTGTAAGTAGCGATCAGTTTGAGAGCAAGATAATTTGTAACGAGAAAGTTACGATAGTAACAATAAGTATGCAGCAAGGTAGCCCAATAAATTTTAGACAAAGGACATGCCAAAATGGTCTCTTATAACAAGCAAAGCGTTCTTGAGGGTACACGAGAATTTCATCTAGTTACTTTCGTCATGTTGGTTTGATTTGTGTTTGCTACTTTGATAATTTGATATGTGGGTGGACCGGTGCTTAGGTGCTGTTCTTACTTGAACAAACCTCCTACTTATGATTAACCCTCCCGCAAGCATCCGCAACTACGAGAAAAGTATTAAGAATAAGTTCTAACCATAGCATTAAACATTAGGATCCAATCGGCCCCTTACGGAATAGTGCATAAACTGGGGTTTAAGTTTCTATCACTCTCACAACCCACTATCTATTTACTACTCCACAATGGATTACCTTAGGCCCAAATATGGTGAAGCGTCATGTAGTCGACGTTCACATGACACCACTAAGGGAATCACAACATACATACTATCAAAATATCGAACACATATCAAATTCACATGATTACTTGCAACATGATTTCTCCCGTGACCTCAAGAACAAAAGTAACTACTTAGAAATAATCTACATGCTCATGATCAGAGGGGTGTTAAATAGCATAATGGATCTGATAATATAATCTTCCACCAAATAAACCATATAGTAATCAACTACAAGATGTAATCAACACTACTAGTCACCCCCTAGCACCAATCTATAGTTTCAGTAACAAGATTGAATACAAGAGATGAACTAGGGTCTAAGATGAGATGGTGCCGACAGTGGCGGAGCTAGCTCAACCAGGGAGCCGGGGCAAAATACACTACGCTCTAGTTTATGACTTGGTTTCCCCTACAAATGATGCTTAGCCATACATTTACTGCTATCATTTAAGCAAGAGTCAGTGGCAGAGCCCGGGCAGCTGCCCCGGGTAGCTGGGAGCTAGCTCCGCCACTAGGTGTTGGTGAATATGTTGATGGAGATTGCCCTCCCCAAGATGGGAGAGTTATTGGTGATATTGATGACGATGATTTCCCCCTCCGGGAGGGAAGTTCCCCCGATAGAATCGCTTCGCTAGAGAGCAAAAGTGCTCCTGCCCAAGTTCCGCCTCGAGACGGCGGCGCTCCATCCCGAAAGTCTCCCCCCTTAATTTTTCTAGGTCAAAATGACTTATATACCAGAAGATGGGCACCGGAGGTGGGCTGAGGAGGGCACAACCCACCAGGGCGCGCCTGGGCTCCCTGGCGTGCCCAGGTGGGTTGTGCCGACCTGGTGGGCCCCCTCTAGTAGTTATTTGCTCCAATATTTCTTAAATATTCCATAAAAATTCTCCGTGAAGATTCAGCTTGTTTGGGGTTGTGCAGAATAGGTAGCCTGACGTAGCTTTTTCAGGTCCCGATTTCCAGCTGTCAGAATTGTTCCTCCTGGTGTGTACCTTGCAAATTATGAGAGAAAAGGCATTAGAATTACTCCAAAAAGCAATATTATGGATAAAAACATTATAAATAACAGTAAGAAAACATGATGAAAAATGGACGTATCAGTCGCCGGTGGAGTCCATGCTCCCCCCTCCTTCAAAGGGGGTCGCTCGCCTGATTCCGAAACCGCACGGGTTTCCGGAACAGTGTTCGGCTGGGGCCCGGATTGGTCATGTCCCCCGTCCTCAGTCTTCATGGGGGTTGGCCCTCCCATGTCTTTGGCAGCCGAGGTATTACCCTCTGGCAATGTCTTGATGGCCTCCTGCACCTCTTCATGGCCCAGAGAGGCTCTACGGGACACGACTTCAGTGTCGTCCAGAGCGATAGGCGGGGAGGCCCGCGAAGGCATCTTGCTCTTCACCATCCCTGGCTCCAACGAATTCCCCAGAGACGATGTTTGAGGGAGATCACGGGCCGGGCTGAAACACACAGTACAATATGTTAAAAACTATAATTATAAATGCCGATGTATGTAAGGCATCTAACGATACTTACGATTCGGCTGGGGGCTTCGACCTGGGGCGGTGCTCGAGGATGACTATGGCATCCGAATCCATGTCGTCCGTGAGGGATACTCTCCCCCTTAGGGGGAGAGTTGCCCTCTTCCTCCTCCTCCTCCTCCTTTTCGTCTTCAACTCCCTTGTGGGAGGAGAGGGCTTTGGACTCCCCGTACATAGTGTCCGAGGAGCCTTTTCGACGGGGGCCGTTTTTGGCCTCCTTGCCCTTCTTCTTGGTCTTCTTTTGCGGCGCCTTGTACGACGCGAGAACCAGCATCCTTGTTAGTAGAGGATCAACAGGGTTTTCGGGCAGCGGAGCCAGACACTTGATCCGCTCTGCCTTCTTCGTCGAGCCCTATTCCAAATATGAGAGTCTCAATATGCCCCTGTGATTTCCGGACTAAGTTATTTTCGGAAACTAAAGACTTACCGGAGTGGTTGGGTGAGCACAGTCGTGGCCGATGTCCTTGGTTGTCTCCGTCCATGAATTCTGCTTCTGGGCCTTGAAAAGAAGCCTCCAGATATCTTCAACAATCGCTGCAGGGTCCGTGGCCCTTCTAGATTAAACTCCCACATGTGGAGAGGCCGGTGCTAGCAGGGAAGGGTCCGGCGGAATAGCATCACCTGAACCACATCGGTGAGGTTGGTGTTCCTTTTATGATGTTTTTGACGCGCTTTTGCAGCATCGACACCTCATTAGTTGACCCCCAGTCCAAACCCTTGTTGACCCACAACGCTAGCTGCGTTGGGGGTCCGGATCTAAACTTAGGAGTGGCCACCTAGTTGTCGCTGCGACGTTCGGTGATGTAAAACCACTCCTGCTACCATATTTTCATAGTTTCCACAAAAGCCCCTTTGGGCTGGGTGACATCGGGAAGCTTGCTCAGCATCGCGGCTCCACAGTCTACATGCTCCCCGTCCACCTGCTTTGGCTTCACGTTGAAGAATTTGAGCCAGAGCCCGAAGTGGGGGGAATGCGGAGGAGCACCTCGCACATGACGATAAAGGCCAAGATGTGGAGGAATGAGTTTGGGGATAGATCATGGAAATCTAGCCCATAATAGAACATGAGGCCACGGACGAAAGGGTGAAGTGGAAACCCTAGTCCGCGGAGGAAGTGGGGAATAAATACCACCCTTTGGTCGGGCTCCGGGGTGGGGATGACTAGCTTCTTGGCAGGGATCCTGTACACGATGTCCATACTCAAGTACCCCGCATCCTGGAGCTCCTTGATGTCCTTCTCCCTAACAGAGGAGGTTGCCCACTTGCCCTGAAAGCTGGATCCGAACATGACTCGAGAGGTTTGTGGCAGTGGGAGGTTTTGAGGCTCAGGGACTAGAGCTCAGGGATAGGGAGGCAGAGGAAGGAAGAAGGCGTGTGTAGGATCAAAAGTATGTCTAGAGGGGGGGGGGTTGATTAGACTACTTGACCAAATAAAAACTTAACCTTTTCCCAATTTTAGTTCTTGGCAGATTTTAACAACTTAGCACAAGTCAAGCAATCTTAGTACAATTCAAGCAAGCATGCAAACAGTATATGGGCAGCGGAAAGTAAAGCATGCAACTTGCAATAAAGTAAATGGGATGAGTTTGGAGGGAGCAAACGCAATGTTGACACGGAGATTTTTGGCGTGGTTCCGATAGGTGGTTCTATCGTACATCCACGTTTATGGAGACTTCAACCCACGTAGGGTAACGGCTGCGCGAGTCAATGAAGGGCTCCACCCACGAAGGGTCCACGAAGAAGCAACCTTGTCTATCCCACCATGGCCATCGCCCACGAAGGACTTGCCTCACTAGGGTAGATCTTGACGAAGTAGGCGATCTCCTTGCCCTTACAAACTCCTTGGTTCAACTCCACAATCTTGACGGAGGCTCCCAAGTGACACCTAACCAATCTAGGAGACCCCACTCTCCAAAAGGTAATATATGGTGCGTTGATGATGAACTCCTTGCTCTTGTGCTTCAAATGATAGTCTCCCCAACACTCAACTCTCTCTCACAGATTTAGCTACGGTGGAAAGATGATTTGAGTGGAAAGAAACTTGGGGAAGGCTAGAGACCAAGGTTCTTGTGGTTGGATTGGAATATCTTGGTCTCAACACATGAGTAGGTGGTTCTCTCTCAGAAAATGAATGGTGGAAGTGTAGGCACGTTTTGACGGCTCTCCTAACGAATGAAGAATGGGTGGAGGGGTATATATAGCCTCCACACAAAATCTAACTATTACACATAGATTCCCAAACTCGGTGAGACCGAATGGTAAAACTCGGTCAGACCGATTCAGGTCAAAATATTAATGTTAGGCTTTTCGGTGGGACCGACTTAGTCATCTCGGTGAGACTGATATGCTAGGGTTAGGACATAACTTAATCTCGGTGTGACCGATCACATAAAATCGGTGGGACCGATTTCAGCAATAGGCACATAGAGAGTTGGTCAGGAAAACTCGGTGGGACCGATTCACTCACTTCACTGAGACCGAAGTGTTACAAAAAGGAAATAGTGAATTTGCATTGTAGACTCAGTGGGACAGATTTGCTCATTTCGGTTGGACAAAAATGTTATAAAAAGGAAACGGTGAGTTTGCAAACCCATCTCGGTGAGACCGAGATCCCTATCAATGAGACTGAAGTGACTAGGGTTTGTGGCAGTGGCTATGTCAAATGAAACTCGGTGGCGCCGGATAGATCAAACCGGTGGGACCGAATTTGACTTTTAGGTTTAGGACATATTTGGAAATGAGAAAGTGGTTGAGGGTTTTGGAGCATATCACTAAGCATTTTGAGCAAGTAAGCCATTAAGCAACACCTCATCCCATTTTAATAGTATTGGCTTTCCTATGGACTCAATGTGATCTTGGATCACTAAAATGAAAATGTAGAGTCTTGAGCTTGTTGCCAATATGTGTCCTTAGCATTTTAAAGGGACCACATCTCTAGTCCATGTCATGCCAATCATTGAACTTTCTGAAATAATCATCTTGAAAGAGCATTAGTTCAATGAACTATATGTTTTTAAGAATTACCAAAACCACCCAGGGATTAGTTGCACTTTCAATCTCCCCCTTTTAGGTAATTGATGACAACATATAGATCAAAGCTTCAACAAATGATAATGAGAGTGAAATACATTATCACTTTGAGAAGTATGTGATAAGTAAGAGCTCCCCCTAAATTTGTGCATTAACTAAAATTTGCTTCTGAATGCAAATGCACAAATAAATAGGATCATGGCTTACTATTCCATGTCACATACATCTTGGTGGAGTGCTCGAAATGATAAGAAATAAGAACAAGCACTCATCACCAAGGCAAAGTGAATGATCATTCAAGAGATAGATAATGTCACCATTCAAGCACAAGCATTAAGCATAGTATGATCGAACACATGATCATATAAATTATCTCACACACACAGACATAAGTTATCTCAAACAAAGCAAACGAGTAGCAAAAATGAAGCAAATCTCTCTCTCTCTCCAAATCCTATGATCTACACACTTTCTCCCTCTTTGACAACAAGTTATCAAAAAGCTCAAAAGTGCATAGTGCTATGCGTCTCTCTAGGCTTGATCTTCGATAGGAGGTGTTGAGATGACTCCAAGGACAAAAGCATCAGTGGAAGATGTTGGAGCTTGAGGAGTTGCCAATGGAGGGGCAACTGGAGCTGTGGGAGCTATGGCTGCAGGTGCTGAAGCTGTTGCTCTTGTGTCTGGCACTATCACTACTGCAGACCTCTATCCTCTAGGCACTCTGTGGAAGACCTGTGTAGTTGCTTTGCCCTTCCTCTCCTTATCTTATTCTTGGATCTCTTCAACTGCTGTCTGAATCTCATTTACCTTCAATTCAAGATCATAGAATTTGGTTTCGGTGATCCTCTCCAAGCTCTCCTGGTTCTGAGTCAGGGTGGCCAGTCCTTTCTCAGTCCTCAAGGTTGCTTGAATCATATATCCAAGTTGGTCTTTCTTTGACTTGAGGAATACTTCTGAAGCTTCTGCAGCACTGGGCATCTTTGCTGCTTTCTCTGCTTTGGCTTTCTATCTCTTTTCTTGTGCCTCTAGGGAAGTTGGATCCTCACCTATCATGACAACAGTGTTGTCCTCAAAGTCTAGCTGCAAAGGCAGATGCTCTTTGTCCAACAGGTAAACTCCCTTGGGCATCTTGGAATTGATCAACATTTGAATGTGTGGTGCATACCCACATGACCACTTCTGGTCAGCAGTTGTCCTCTTGATTGTCTCTACAATCAGGCTCATGACTTTAAACTTCTGTGGCAAATCAAACATCTGAAGAAGATTGATGGAATGGCCTCTGATCATCATGTGATCTCTTGGTTTGGGAAACAAAGTGTGCCTCAATATAGTGTTCATGGTGGCCAGACCAGACATCAAGTAGTATACTGGCCCAAGCTTGTGTGTCTCCAAAGTTTGTCAGGTATTTCCTTGTACATGTTTGCCATAGAGTTGTGGTCTTTCTTCTTTTCAGCATAGACATCAATGTCCTTCTCATGCTCTTTGGGTGCCTTGATGAGCTTTTCCCACTCATCTACTATTGACTGCTATCTGGTTCCCCTAATCATCCGCACAATCTTTCCATCTGGATAAAAATGAGTTGTTGAGTAGAATTGCATTATGAGCTCATCATTCCACCTGGTCAACTTCTGACCCACAAATTTGTCAACTCCATTTAGGTTGAAGCTCTCATGCACTCCTGGAAAGTGGTTTTCATTAGCATCAATGTACTTCCAGTCAACCCACTTCATGTCACTGACAATGGGTTTCTTGTCAAGCATAACTGTTTCATAGAAATCTTGCTGTTCTTTGGTGTGGAATCTGTAGTCCACAGCTGTCCTTCTTCTCATTGCATATGGATCATCTTGTCTCCATAGTCTGAGACCTGCATCTTTCCTTTCCTTCATATTCTCAACCACTGGATGATTGTCATCATGGTCGAATCTTTGGTTTGAGCTTCCTAAGCACTTGGGCTTCAACTTCTTCTTCCTCAACTTCAGGCACTGGGGCCTTGCTCTTTTCTGCAGCTGGTATGTTCCTGGTGCTTCTCTTTGGAGTTGTCTTGGAGGCTTGAGCTGGAGCTTTGGGGGCTGTCTTGGGCTTTGAAGGAGCTGCCCCAGACTTGATGGCATCCCCCATCAGCTTCTGTGACTTAGAAGGAGGTGCTTGAGAAGCAACCTCTTCTTCTTCTTCCTTACTAGCAGATTGTCTCCTCATGGAAGGATTTCCAATCACCCTAGCAGTGGTTTTCCTAACTCTCTTCTTCCCTTCTTCACCTGATTTTTGCTCAAGAGTGAATGTCATGGTCTCTTGTGTAGTTCCCCTGGCCTTAGACATAGGCACTCTCATGGCAGGTGCCTTCTTGTGCCGTCCTGGCTTGGTGGAAGCAGCATCACCATATTATTTCTTCACCACTTTCTTCTTTGAGCTAACTTCCTCAAGCTCAAAATCTTCATCCTCAGAGTCCGATGTTTTCTTGTTCTTCTGCCTAGTTGCTACCTTAGGAAGATTGCTTGGTGTGCTCCTGCTACCTTCCTCATAGCTTCCAGAGGGACTAGTGCCCTCACTCAAGTCCATCTGCTCCTCTGACTTGTTCTGACTGTCACTTTGATCAGACATTCTGCACAATAACCTGAGAGCTAGCCCTGTCAATAGTTGTAGATGAGATAGAGTGGATGAGCATCACAAAGTGCAGAGTTTTTTTTTAAAAAGAATGAGTTAAAAACTTAGTTTAGTTTTCTACAGGAAGCATTTCGGAGCTACCGGTTTGTAAAACTCGGTGACACCGAAGCAACTTTGGAGTCTAAACATGTGGAATTGGTTAGACCAAGACATAGTTCGGTGACTCTGAGTTTGGTAGGGTTTATCAAAGTCCTGATATGGTCACAACGATTTGCAACTTTCGGTCAGACCGAAAATCACTTATGCATTGGCCTAAGCCAAATTGGTGGGACCAATTCCTACAATTTGGTCGGTCCGAGATGGGTCCAGTGGAAACCTAATCCTAAATTTTCAACTCAAAACTAATCTAGAGGATGATTTCTATGGATAGATCAATCTCATACTTGGAAAGAAACTTGGAATTGCCTTTGTGCCAGGAATAAGGGTTAAAAGAAAGCACAAAGAATTGAGCTCATACCCTAGCTTGGCGATGATCTCGCTACGGCGGCAACGGAGGGTAGGATTTCCGTTTATAGTGGCGAAGACCAGCGGCAAGATGTCACTGGCGATGAGGAGACTATCCGGAGACCCGAGACGGTAGAGCAGGACCCATGCGGGCGAATAGGTTTTGGGGAGTTTTCCAAAATTTGACCCGTCGGTATATATATCCTAGCACTATCGGTGTCACTAAGTGGAACAACTCGGTGGCACCGAGATGCAGAATCGCAAGCGGTTACTGCAACTCGGTGAGACCGAAAAGTTGTAATCGGTTGCACCGAGATTGAAAGCGTGATCAACCCAGTGAACTCGGTGTGACCGAAATGGAGGAGTCGGTCAGACCCAAAATACACATAGAGGTTTTGGAAGTTTTAAGTCTATGACAAATCGGGACTCTGAGTGCTCCTCACACAGAGGGTTTGAATTTGACTTAGATCGAACTTTGTGATGTAGCATGAATAGAGTTTGAAAAGAGAAAATCATAGATAGCTAGAGGGAGTTCTTAGGCATTCTTGTCCATCCATTTGGCAAAAGAAGAAAATCCAAACAATCAAAGCAACAAATGGATGTCCTCGAATGAGAAAATATGCAGCCAGCATGCTCAAATAATAAAATGGCAAATGAAATATGTGGCAAAGCATGAACAATCACTCTAGCATCTATCAAGCAATTGGAGATGACTAGGTCATCTATATATGAGTATATAGACTTAGAGTCAAATGAGAACATTTGATCATAGGTCATACTCATTGTTTAAGCACAAGTGGGGTTACCACTTTTACATAAAGCATTGTTTTGTTCACACCATTAGAGTTGCTTTAGCTCAATTCTTAGAGTAAAGCTCCCCTAGATGTGTGTTCCATATGCCAAGCCAAAGGGCAGAACTTCAGTGCGTGATCGTAGTATGTCACCTCGTCTCGTCCTTGCAGCATCCCGAGCCCTTTGATTTGATCCAGTGAGTGACGTTACGAGCAGAAGCCTCGCCCAGATGAGGGAAGCCTAGGAGAGCCGCCGACTCCAACTATCGTCCATGTACGTGGTGAACCAACAGGTCGCTCCTTTAGTTGAAGTATCGGGCCCCTTTTTCGTCTCCCTCCTATTTGGTTGGAAGTTTCCTGCTCAAGTTGAGAAAGCAAGGGCTGACCGGACTGCCTTCCAGACTTAGCAGGTAATGAAGCTGCTGACGAGGGAGGAAATGTCCGTTGAAAATAAAGCGGTGGATAATCATCTTTCTTAGAGGTACTAAATACAACTCCATGAATGAGCAAAATGAAGGTTGCGTTAATTTTTGAAAGAGAGGGGAGAAATCAATCACACAAGCTCAGACATCTCGAACTCAGAAACTACCCTTCTATCCCACCCTGCTCCTCCGGCTGGCTCCAACGGTGATGGGTCTGATGGTGGCTCAGATGTTTCTCTTCCTGATCGGCTCCATACTGGGTATGGGGAGTCTGATCCCACCTCAAGACACAGTAGTCAACTGCTTCACTCCTACGCATTATCCTTTCTTTGAAAGGCAAGATTAGGGAGCCAATTGAGTGAATAGACGAAGTAGCTTGCTTTGTACCCCTTTAATAAGAAGCATAAGACCTAAAGGGTTTTGCCCCAACTTGGACCCAGGGAAACCAAAGAAGAGCTAGTTTCGCCCTGTTTCAAAACTGGAATTGGCACAATATCACGTCATGTGAGCAGACTTCTTCGATAAGCAAGCAGGGAATGCGCGCTACAACTAACTGCTGAAAAACGCACAACTCTATTCAATAAGCTGGCTCTTTAAGGGAAGATAGGGCATCTCCTGCTACAATTCATTGCTGGAAGAGACTGCTAGATTTCTTTTTCATAGTTCAGATATCCATAGACATAAAGTGAAGCACACACATGATGATGTACATGAAATCATTAGGTTACCTTATCCCTTGTCTTACAAACAAGAGGGTTTTTGACTCCTTGAACTAGTGCAAAATGTGGAAGTTGTTTGCACTTGTCCTTGCCAAATGAATATGAGTGATGTATGTTGGCGGAGTCACCCTCAAGAACTCTCTAGTTCTTGTTCTTTGGGATCCACATCATCTTGATGGGAATCCTTGGAGTTGTAGATGTACTTGATGAAGTAGAACTTGATGTAGTCTTGGGAACCCACTTGACCAAGGCCTTTGGAGCATATTCAAATGCATCAATCTCTTATTGAAGCTTGTCGTTGCCTTTTAGCTTGTGGTCTTGTGGTGTAAGATCATCTTGAGCTTGTGGTCCCTTAAAGGAAGTAGGGTCATACTTCTCTTGTTGAGGAAAAACTTCGTCTTGGGGTATTGATCTTCTTCCCACTCAACTCCATTGGCATTGAACTTCCATTCAAAACCAACACCTTGATTCTTTTTGTGCCTTCCTTGCTTGCGTACAATTTCCTCAAATTTCTTACTTCCGACAAGGCTCTTGTAAACACCTTTCTCTATAATTCCCTTCAATAAGCTATTTTCTTGCTCAAGTGTAACTTGGCTAAGAAAATCATTAGTGGAATCAAGAGAACTACTAGAAGCAAAAATATTGGATTTAGCATGCTTATTGTTACTACTAGAAGAAGAATCTTTCTTGTTCTTGTTGCTATATTTTACTTGTGGCATGTACGTAGACAAGAGTAAACGCTTGGCAATGTAAGAAGAACTTTTGTTCCGAAGATCATCATTGATGGCTTTTAAGAACCCATGTTCTTGCTCAAGATTGAGCTTTCGAAGCGTAACTTCTCATGAGTATTTAAAAGTTATCAATGATCTTATAAAATAGTTTCATGAGATAACTTAAGAGTTTTTAGTTGTTTAGTTAGGTGCTCAATCTCCTTCTTATCCTTGTCACTCCTTTCATCTTTATTAGCATGATTAATAGCATTTTCATCATAGTATTCTTCACTAGAGTTGTTAACAAGTAAATCATCATCACCTAGCAAGTCATCTTCATCACTATTGAAATCAACATACTCAGGGTGTGTTACCTTGGGGCCTTTAGCCCTGAAGCATCTTCCAATTCCTTCATTGGGTGAGTCAAATATGTCATTGGAGTTGGTTGACACAAGTGCTAGACCGGCAACACCTTCATCTTGAGTATATTCGGAGTCGGAGTGATAACTTCTCTCAGAGTGATGGTCGGAGTCGGAGCCAGATACCCATTCACCAACATGAACTTGATGTCTTCATTTTGTGTAGCTCCTTGATGACTTGTCCTTCCTATCCAAATCCTTGCTTCTTCGAGAGGTTCTTCATTCATAACGATCAAATCTACTCCTTCTCTCTCTTGGAGGTGATTCTTCCCTTTTGCTTCTCCTTTTAGGTGAGACTTCTCTTCTTTTGTAGGGATCCGTACACTCATTGGAGTAGTGTCTGGGTCTTCCACAATTGTAGCAATTTCGCTCTCGACTAGATGATCTTTTGTCATTGTAGGACCTTGACTTGGAACTTCTTTCCTTGCTTATACTCTTGTAGAATTTGTTGAAGTTCTTCACCATTAAGCTCAATTCTTCATTGAAGGCTTGTTTCTCATTTGATAATGTAGCAGTATCACATGAGGCTTTCTAAGCACCACTAGAATTGTTGTGAAGCTCTTCTTTGTCCTTGAGTGACATCTCATGAGCAACAATTCTACCAGTGATTTCGGTTGGCTTGAGATCTTTACAGTTTGGCATCATTTGGATCAAAGTGCACACGGTATCATATTTTCCATCCAAGGCTCTCAAGATCTTCTTGATGATGAATTTGTCGGTCATCTATTCACTTCCTCAGCCGGCAATCTCATTTGTGATGAGAGCAAGCCTAGAGTACATTTCAGTGACACCTTCACCATCCTTCATTTTGAACTTGTCAAGTTGACTTTGAAGCACATACAACTTGGATTCCTTGAGGGAGTCGGTACCTTCTTGCAAATCAATCAAAGTATCCCAAATTTCCTTTGCATTCTCAAGACTACTGATTTTGTTGAACTCTTCGGGGCACAATCCGTTGAAGAGGATATTGCAAGCTTGAGCATTGTATTGCAGCATCTTCAGTCCTTCTGTGGTAGCTTCACGATTTGGTTCTCTCCCATCAAGTAATTCACCTTGCTAACCAATACACACAATAGCCCAAACGGCGGGGTTATGTCCAAGAATATGCATTTTCATCTTGTGTTTCCAACTAGCAAAATTTGTACCATCAAAGTAAGGACCTCTACGGTGGTAATTTCCCTCACTAGATGCCATGCCCTCCTAGGTTGTGAAACCAAGGCTATGATCACCAAAGCTATGGAAATAAAGGCAAATGGAGACCAAAACTCTGATACCACTTGTAAGATCGAAAGTATGTCTAGAGGGGGGGTGATTAGACTACTTGACCAAATAAAACTTAACCTTTTCCTAATTTTAGTTCTTGGCAGATTTTAGCAACTTAGCACAAGTCAAGCAATCTCAATACAATACAAGCAATCATGCAAAGAGTATATGGGCAGCGGAAAGTAAAGCATGCAACTTGCAAGAAAGTAAATGGGAGGAGTTTGGAGGGAGCAAACACAATGTTGACAAGTGTGGTTCCGATAGGTGGTTCTATCGTACATCCACGTTGATGGAGACTTCAACTCACGAAGGATAACGGTTGCGCGAGTCCATGTATGGCTCCACCCACGATGGGTCCACGAAGAAGCAACCTTGTCTATCCCACCATGGCCATCGCCCACGAAGGAGTTGCCTCACTAGGGTAGATCTTCATGAAGTAGGCGATCTCCTTGCCCTTACAAGCTCCTTGGTTCAACTCCACAATCTTGACGGAGGCTCCCAAGTGACACCTAACCAACCTAGGAGACACCACTCTCCAAAAGGTAATAGATGGTGGGTTGTTGATGAACTCCTTGCTCTTGTGCTTCAAATGATAGTCTCCCCAACAATCAACTCTCTCTCACAGATTTAGCTATGGTGGAAAGATGATTTGAGTGGAAAGCAACTTGGGGAAGCTATAGATCAAGATTCTTGTGGTTGGATTGGAATATTTTGGTCTCAACACATGAGTAGGTGGTTCTCTCTCAGAAAATGAATGTTGGAAGTGTAGGCACGTTCTGATGGCTCTCCTCATGAACGAAGAATGGGTGGAGGGTATATATAGCCTCCACACAAAATCTAACCGTTACACACAGATTCCCAAACTCGGTGAGACCGCATGGTACAACTCGGTCATATCGATTCATGTCAAAATATGAATGTTAGGCTTTTCGGTGGGACCGACTTAGTCATCTCGGTGAGACCGATATGCTAGGGTTAGGGCATAACGTAATATCGGTGTGACCAATCGCATAAACTCGGTGGGACCAATTTCAGCAATAGGCACATAGAGAGTTGGTCAGGAAAACTCGGTGAGACTGATTCGCTCACTTTGGTGAGACCGAAGTGTTACAAAAAGGAAATAGTGAATTTGCATTGCAGACTTGGTAGGACCGATTTGCTCATTTCGGTTGGATCGAAATGTTACAAAAAGGAAACAATGATTTTGCAATCCCATCTCGGTGGGACCGAGATCCCTATCGGTGAGACCGAAGTGACTAGGGTTTGTGGCAGTGGCTATGTGAAATGAAACTTGGTGGCGGCGGATAGATCAAATTGGTGGGACCGAATTTGTCTTTTAGGTTTAGGACATATGTAGAAATGAGAAAGTGGTTGACGTTTTTGGTGCATACCACTAAGCATTTTGAGCAAGTAAGCCATTAAGCAACACCTCATCCCCTTTTATAGTATTGGCTTTCCTATGGACTCAATGTGATCTTGAATCACTAAACTGAGAATGTAGAGTCTTGAGCTTGTTGCCAATATGTGTCCTTAGCATTTTGAGGGGTCCACATCTCTAGTCTATGCCATGCCAATCATTGAACTTTCTGAAATGACCATATTGAAAGAGCATTAGTTCAATGAACTATATGTTGCTAAGAATTACCAAAACCACCCAAGGATTAGTAGCACTTTCGGCGGGGGATAGAAAAGATGAATCTTTACCCATTTATATAAGCCACGAATACCAAGCGCCCACTTCCCGAGCCTTAAAACCTCGTCTGTCTGGATGTGGGTATGCGCCGCAGTCGGTTGGATTACCCAGATTTCATTGATATGCAATCCCGTGTTAAGTGGGCATGATCTCTGTTTTTACAGGATGTGCCAATGAGGCGTAGCCTCGAAACGGTTCAAAAGGTTGAAAGGTCAAGTCTGACGCTTCACCGGAAAAGTTGTCAGTAAAAGACACTGTTCTCCTTTTTTATATATCCTGCCTTCATGGCTAAGGGTTGTGTTTATTGCGTAAGGCTAGATACAAATCTTTTATAGAGGAAAGCCAATGTGTATGCTTTAAAGAACCCGCCTTGCAATGCCGAAGACAATCTGAACACTGAGTATGTCATCATTGAAGACTGGTTCAGGGGCTACTGTGGGAGTCCTGGAGTAGGGGGTCCTCGGGTGTCCGGTCTATTGATGTGGGCCGGACTAATGGGCCGTCAAGATACAAGAAAGAAGATTATCCCTCGTGTCCGGTGGGGACTCTCACATGCGTGGATGGCAAGTATAGGTGTCCGGATATATTGTTCGTTCCTGTAAAACCGACTTTGTAAAACTCTAATTCCCTCCCGTGTCTATATAAACCAGAGGGTTAGGTCGGAGGCAGGATCACAACATTGCTAGGCTAGCTATCTAAGGTTGGCCGAATTGATCTCGTGGTAAATCAACCCTTGTAACCCCTATACCCTCAAATATAATCAAGCAGGAGTAGGGTTTTACCTCCATTAAGAGGGCCCAAACCTGGGTAAACACTGTGTCCCTTCTCCATTGTTACTATCGATCCTCAGATGCACATCTTGGGCCCCCTTACCCGAGATCTGCCGGTTTTGACACCGACACCGGCAAACTCACAACCAAAGACTCGGGCAAAAGCCCACGAAGCGAGGATGATGACGATCCCCACAGGCTGAATAGTGGAGGTCAGAAACCCTTCCCTTCCGAGGTTAAGACGATAAATATGATATACGGAACCCACATACCGAAGAAGGAGAGGAAGCGAGCGCTATCGGATGTATACTCCGTTGAGCCAGTAGCATCGAAGTTCAACCCATGGTCAGCTTGCCCGATTACGTTCGATAGCAGGGATCATCCCACCAGCATATGCCATGGAGGGTCAGCAGCCCTAGTGCTAGACACCATCATCGATGGATTCCACCTCACTAGAGTCCTAATGGACGGAGGGAGCAGCCTCAACCTGATATACGACGATACAGGGAGGAAAATTGGGATCGATCCATCAAGGATTAAACCTAGTAACACCACCTTCAAGGGGGTCATTCCAGGAATGGAGGCCCACTGCACGGGCACCGTGACGCTTGAAGTAGTGTTCGGATCTCCGGATAACTTACGAAGCGAGGACTTGATCTTTGATATTGCACCTTTTCATAGTGGCCATCATGCCCTCCTCGGCTGAACAGCGTTCGCCAAATTCAATGTCGTTCCACATTATGCGTACCTCAAATTGAAGATGCCTGGTCCTTCGGGCGTCATAACTATCAACGACAACACAGAATGCTCACTTCGAACTGAAGAACACACTGCAGCCCTAGTGGCCGAAGACCACACTGGTCCATATAGGCCTGGATGCCGACCCGCTGTAAGGGTGGGTGAAAATAGTAAACAGGTTCGAACCCGTTCCCCATCATGGGAACCCGCATGCGTTCGCCACAAATAGGGATACGCGCCCCACGACATGCCCACATTCTTCACACTCCATGTGCCTCATCAGCACAACTTCACACTCAAAATACCATGGGCAGCCGTGAGGCATACAGTAATCCAAAGTGCATGTTTAGTTAAGACGAACTTCTGAATTACCTCGTCTTCAGACGACCCGGGGACCAATTCCGGATACCCCCAATCTTAAAGCTCCATGGGTAGGGTCCTCGCCCATCAAGGTATCATCGAAGGTCCAAATCCCCACCTATCAGAAGCAAAGGCGCAGACATGCAGCAGGGAACAATGAATGCTTCAATTCATGCATCAAGGCCCTGCGTCAATCTTTACTTTGGAAATTTTCTTTCTCTCTTACAAGTACTGCCTTTGCAGTTTGAATCGTATGGTTAGACGCCCTGAGCTTATGAGAAATAATAAAAATACCTTTTATGGTATTCGGATATTCGCATCCTACGACTTGTTTATTCCATTTTTGATGTTCTCCTCGCTCTTCGAACAGCCCGCCATGACAACTTATTATTTAGTCAAGAGTTCGATTTATATATCAGCTCAATATCTTCAAGTCCGGCACCACTTTCTGCTAGGTGTTCGTCGTCTCAGATATTGCACTATATGCATCTGTTTTGAACTATGTCTTGGGTTAAAAGTTGGGTTGCCGGGCTCCTGTGCTTGCCCCTTATGTTCCGCATGTTTGGCTAAGAGGGCAAAGGGAGAACCCCTGCAATTGTACTTCTGGTTTGCCCGGTCAAGTACCTCAGGAGGAAAGCCCAAAACTGACTGTCATAGTAAGCACGAACGGGTCCATGATACGATGTCGAGGTTTGACTCTAAAAATCATTGGCTATTTCACCCTCTCACATGAAGGGTCTATCTTAACACAAACCATGTGATCGGAAAGGGCATATTTTGATCCCTAAGTACATTACAATACACCGGGTGGCTAGTCCCTAGTCCCCGCCATCAAGCTCCTAAGGCTAAGTGAAAGCAGTATAACCGAATAGTCCGATTGCCTAGTTTCGCTCCCGCACTACCGCCTCCAGGCACCAAGGCGTTGGCTAAGGGCATAGTGCAGAGATGAAACACCCCTTGTGATATTCACTTGGGGGCTGAAGCCGACGACTGGTAGCATTCAGAATAAACATACGACCAAACATGAGTCAAAATTAAATCATGACAATATAAAACAAGTCAAGTGGATGCACTATAAAGAATAAGATCCAATTAGTACAAACTTGACACAAGTACTCAAACATTACAACCTTTGAGCATTGGCCCTCTATCGCCCATGCTCCGGTCATCACCTACGAGAAGTATGCTCGGGGTAGCGATGCTCCTTCCCCTAGGACGAAGGACCAGTGGCCATCTCCATTTGATTAATCCTTAGCTAATGAACCATGGTCTTTGCAAACGCGAGCCTCATCCCCTCAAGGCACGCTGACCGCTTCATGGCATCAATCTAGAGCGGCACCGCCCGCAGCTTCTGCACAAGGCCGAAGTAGGTGTCCGGAATGGGTTCGGCCGGCCACAGGCTAACACAGAGGTACTTTAAGGCTAGCTCCGACATCCGATGCATCTCCATGAGCAGCTTCATTTGATTATTGTCAGTGTCAAAACCGGTAGATCTCGGGTAGGGGGCCCAAGTTGTACGTCTGAGGATCAATGGTTACTATGGACAAAGGACACAGTATTTACCTAGGTTCGGGCCCTCTTGATGGAGGTAAAACCCTACTCTTGCTTGATTATATTCGAGGGTGTGGAAGTTACAAGAGTTGATCTACCTCGAGATCGATTCGGCTAAGCCTAGATTAGCTAGCCTAGCAATGTTGTGATCCTGCCTCCGATCTACCCTCCGGTTTATATGGACACCGGAGGGGCTTAGGGTTGTATCACTACAAAAAAAGGCACATCCGTGACATTTTGGGCCGAACAAAAAAAATTCTACCATACTTATGACACTTCTACGACGATAATTGTGACAAAACCCGGTATCATCATAGATGTGGTGGGCTCGCTCCTACTTCTATGACAAAAAATCATGAAAGAAATGGGCTTTTCGTCCTGGGCGGGCCGGAGACGCAGCTGCATGACATTCTTTGGGCCGTCCACGACGGGAAAAACCATGGTAGAAGCGAGGGCGAGGAAAATATCGGGGAGTTCCAGATTACGGTGGGTGGTCGGGGGCCGAGCAATGCATGTTTCTCCCGTACACGTACGCGCGTGGGTGTGAGGCATTGGGCTCTAACTGAAACCGAGCGATTGCACTGCAGGCTACGCGTTACTAAACCCAAGCAATTGAGTGATTCCTCCGCTACTACTGCTAACTGAAGCTGATCGATGTTGCCTCTGGATGAACAGTGAGCGTTGTTGGGGGGTTTGGATGAACAGTTCCTGGTGGGGGTTGGATGAACGAGACCCCATGGTGTTGCCGCTGGATGAACAGGACCCCGATCGATCGAGCCGGTTGGGCGTAGATGAACAGGACCGGACCCCATGGAGGGCTAAATGAACAGGACCCTGTGGAGGGAAGGTTGAACAGTAGCCGGTGGAGGGCTGGATGAACAGTTGCCCATGGAGGGGTGGTTGAACATGACCCCGTGGAGAGGGCTGGTTGAACAGTAGCCGGTGGAGGAGCGCGCAGTGGTGGCTAGATGAACAGGAGCCCATGGATGAAGAGTCGCAGGTGGAGGCTGGAGGAGGTCGACGGTGGATGAACAGTAGCCCGTGGAGCCTGGAGGAGGTCGGCGATGGATATGAACAGTATCCCGTGGAGTCCCATTTTGCAGTACGCCACACCCCTCCCGATGAACAGGACCCCCATTTCGACCCTAGCGCTCCAACACAAGTCCGTTTTCTCCGTTTTGCGGTAAGCCACACCCCTCCCGATCAATAGGACCCCGTTTCGACCGTAGGAGGTCCAACAGAAGTCCGTTCCTCCATTTTGCGGTACGCTAGACCCTTCTCGATGAACAGGATCCCGCAAGGCCGTTTCCTCCGTTCTGTGGTATGCCATGCCTTGTTTCCATCGGCTATTCCGTCCAAGCCCTCCCAGTGAACACGATGACGCATTCTGTTCAGACCCAACCGGTTGGCTCCCCATGAACACGACAACGACGCAGTTTCTCTGTTCTGACCCAGCCATGTACACAAGCCATGACCGTATATATGCTTGAGTAGGCGTTCGAGACCCCACCCGTATGTACGTACCTGGTCGTATTTACTTTCTTGCACCCTGGCCGTTGTACGTACGTGTACATGCTACGTGCGCGCCTCTACTACAACACGTGCATGCCTCTACTATGACACGTGTGCGCCTCTACATCGACTACGTACACGTTCGCGACCAGAATGACAATGCCACGTATGCTTCGACCAGGTGGGTCCTGACTGTCAGGCACTTCCTTGCGTGCGAAGATGTAGCTAGTGGGTCCCAGCAGTCAAGGGGCGAATCATTTTTTTTGCCCGTAATATGGACGCACTTCCTTGCGTGCGAAGATGTAGCTGGTAGGTCCCAGCAGTCAGGGGGGAATGTTTTTTTTTGCAAAATATGGTGGCCCGTCCGGTGGGTCCCTACTGTCAGGTGGAGGAATCATTATTTTTCACGTAATAAGGAGGCACTACCTTGCTGCCGCCGTAGACCCAACTGTCAGCCTCTCCACGTACACTACTCTTCCGATGGAAGTCGGTCGTTGACCACATTGACCATGACGCGCCGAGAGCACCAAGGCGGGGGATGATGCGGAGTCGGGGAAGACGCGGCAGTGGTGCCCACGCGGAGAGGAGTATGAGGGTTCACTAGTTCAGCTGCGGTGTCAGGCTGCTGTTGCCGCAGAATAACAGGGGGTGTGGGCGAGTGGAGGGATGGCCTGGCCAGCGGTGGCAGTAGTAGGGGCGGTGAAGCCTCCGCGGCAGCACATCCGACCACGGGAGGTAGGAGCAGGCGACACGACCGGCGCTGCTTTGGGCGGCTGGAGCAAGAAGACCAGAGGTAGAAGAAGCACTACAGTCGTTGGATGGACATCGTATGGTCATTGGAGCTAGAATCGTTCATATTAACTAAGTTGACAAAGCCCTCCATCCCCCTCAACTTAGTAGGCCCACAAGTCAGCCTCCCACTATACTGGGTCCCAACTAGCAGGGGGGGTATTCATTTTTTGTGCGTAATAAGGAGGCACTTCCTTGCGTGCAAAGATATAGCTGGTGGGTCCGAGCTGTCAGCGGCGGTAATGTTTTTTTCACGAAATATAGATGCCCTTTTGGTGGGTCCCAGATGTCAGGTGGAGGAATCATTATTTTGCGTCTAATAAGGAGGCATTTCCTTGTGTGTGGTCGTGGACCCAACTGTCAGCCTTTCCACGTACAGTCCACTTCAGATGCATGTCGGTCGTTGACCATGTTGACCACACCGCGTCGAGAGCACCAGGGCGGTGGACGATGGCGAGTCCTAAGAAGGGAACAACGCGGAGCCAGGGAAGACTCGGCAGTTGTTTCCCATGGAGAGGGGAGTACGACTATACGTGGCTTTACTGGTCCATTTGTCGTCGCTAGAGAATAACAGCAGGTGTGGGTGAGTAGAGGGATGGCTAGGCCAGTGATGTGAGTATGATGCGGCGGTGAGGCCTGCGCGGCAGCACAACCTGCCACGGGAATAGGGAGCAGGCAGTCTAGCCGATGCTTGTTTACACGGCTGGAACAGGAAGAGCAGAGATTGAAGAAGCATGACGGCCGTTGGATGGACATCCAACAGTCGCTTCTTGTGCGTCAACCTTTTTTTAGGAAAGCCTCAAATCTGTGGAAAATAGCATAGGGCCCGTCTGCCATTATTTCTAATAATTTATAGCCCATTTGCTAATTCTTAAGGTTTTTTGGAGCCCATATTCTTTTTGTTAGCATTACAGCCCGTATTGTGGCCACGATCAAAAAATTATACGAAATTTTGCATATTTTGGTGCGGTCTGAACTGTTTTTAATCCCAAAATTTTGAGTCACATTCGAACTGATTTTAAAAATAAATGTATATCAGTATAAAATCCAACAAATTGTCCACGCATAAAAATCAATGAAATTTAAAATCTTGAAATTAAAAAAAGTTTGAAACTAATTGTTGGTTTGATGTGTTTTAAAAATGTACATCCCATTTCTCATTACTGATAGGCCATTTTCTCGGCCAGCCGAATGAAGCTCTCCTCGTATTGAAAGATTTGCAGCTAACAGGCCTGACAAAGCAACTTACTTGACGAATCACAAAAAAACTGGGCTAGCCATTTTCAGAAAGAAAAACAAACTACTGGGCTGGTATGTGGTAAACATAAAAGAAAAGGTTGTCTAGACAGGCCAGAGTGCCCCGCATAGCCCAGTTGACACCCTGCTTCCGTCTCAAAAACAAATTAGATAAATGCCACTCCAATTATGGCGATTCATAAAAATGCCACTGCAATTTCCAAACTTTGAAAAATGCCACTGCAATTTTTGCAAACTTTGAAAAATGCCACTGCAATTTGCAAACTTTGAAAAACGCCACTCCAGACTTCGAAAAATGCCACTGGAAATGGCATGAAATGGCATTTTTCAAAGTTTGGAAATTGGAGTGGCATTTCTAGGAATCACTAGATTTGGAGTGGCATTTATCAAATTAAGCAAAAACAAAAATAACTGGGTGAGCTACTGGGTCCCTGGTGTCAGCTGCTCGTTGTGCAATTCTCTCATTTATTGACTACGTTGACAAAGGCATGGGACCTAGATGTCAGAAATCCATTCGGAGGAGTGATTTTTTTATTGGCTTGAAATAAGGTGGCACTTTCTTGCGTACTGCCATGGCCTTGGTGGGTCATTGCTGTCATCATCTCCACGTACAATCATCTCCTGATTATGCACGCGTCAACCTGTTAGGCCCACAAGTCAGCCTCTAAACCTGTGGTGGACAAATACAACCCATTTAAAAAAATAATAGCCCATTCCATACGTTCAAATGGAAAGTTCAACATTTAGAGCAAAGTAACAGGTCGGATCCAGATATAGAGTACTGAAGTTCCATGTTGACAACCATCATAGCCAAGTTAACTATCTACTCCCACTAATACTCTAGTAGCGTACAAGTACTAACTTACTCTTAGCTAACTAGACGATGCCGGCCGCCATTTGCGATACACGCTAAACACCGGCACCGGTGTCCTTCGCCTTGCCTCGGACTTGCCAGAGGTGCGATAGCGCGCGTTGGCCCTTTCCATGTCGGCGTGGTCCACTGAAGCTTCGGCTTCTAAGCGCGAAACCCACTTGACGAGCTGGTAGTAAAATTCGGCGTCACGAACGCGTGTGTGCCCGACAGCCTCCAGGGCTATTTATCGGGCGCCGGCCTCCATGTAGTCGGCCCAGTTGCGGGCGCTCTACTCGCGACTCAGAGCGTCGGTGCACTGCTGCTCCATGTCCCATTGGCGGCGCAAATTGGCGATACGCTGCTCCTCCGCCAGGCGGTCGTGGTCCAACAGCTCCTGCTCCTCCGCCAGGCGGTCGAGCTCGAATAACTCCTCATACTCCGCATTGGCATCTAAAGACCGATAGAATGCCTCCTCCCACCGTCTGCCTTCCGGTGAAAAACCGAACACTAGTTCCGGCGGTGACCGCCTCCGGTGTCGCCTATCATGGACGGGCGGGGGCATGGCGGATGTGGCAAGAGCGAGGATATGTGGCGAGTGACGTGGTGGGGCTTATGAGGATAGGGTGAGTTGGGTGATGGTGCCACCGGAGAAGGCCGGGAAATAGTACTTAAAGGCGGAAGGTAGGCAAACCAGCGTGTCGCTGGAGAAATGGGACGGTCGTCGCGGTCATCGGAATTGAATGCATAAGCAGCCATAGCTTAGCACACCATCTTGTCATGGAAAACTAGAAAAACTGAAATTATGATTGTGCCATCCCGTCCCGTCCCTGCTGGGTCGCACGCTGGCATGATGGTCAAACGAGTGCACTCGAATCATCCAGATGAGGTACTCCCTCCTTGTCAATAATGATTCCACCACTCATCATCTACTCCCTCCGTCCGGGTTAGTCCCGTGAGCCCAAGCAGCAAGACCAAGGGATAGCAATAATTAACTGCATGCAAAAGTTTAAGCCTAATTAATTCCAGCGATTTTAGTTGCTGCATGCGTGCCCTCGGCTGCGACTTGTTGCATGCTGCTCCATGTACTGGCTGCGAGCGATTCTGAGTGGCTGCATGCAGCCGGCCGTAATTAAGGCAACTAACTAATGCGAAAAAAGATGCACTTTAATTGTTGCGGGCCTTTTAAATCCGAACAGTTTACTGTAGCTCATGGGCCTTTTAAACCCGGACGGAGGTTGGTGAGATTTTTGAATTAAGTCCTGCAAACCGGAAAGGAGGTAGTATGTGCATGATCCACTATTTATCCATGTAGGATCAAGTAGGTCAGATAGTGTACGTGTAGGATCGAGTAGGTCGGATGGTCTACGTGTACGATCGCATTAGCTGATGAACGTTCGCTGGGAGATAAGGCATTTGTGAATGTTTTTGCTGGCAGTTTATTCAGATTCACATGGCATTTTCTTCAGAGCAGCTTGTCAGTTTCTTTAGAGGTAGGCATTTTTATTCAAAAAACTACCACTTCGGATCTTGCATCGCAATTAAAACTGCCAGGAGCGCATTAGTAGGCTAGCTAGTGATCGATTAGTAACTTGTAAACACTGAGCAAACAGAAATAAGGAACCGTTAGTAACTTGTAAACACTGAGAACACAGAAATAAGGATCATGCTGTGCACAGCAGTAAGAGCCGATCCATTCGAAATGTTCACACGAGACTCATAGGCCTGGCATTGTAATATGTTCACATTAGTAGACCAAATTCAAAACCAACTAGTACGATTCCCATACATAAGATCAACAGGTTAATGCATCTCAATAATTCACATATCATATACAAATAAGTAGCTCCAAAAGCAAAGATCTGGAAAAAACATTTGTTCTTCCTACTAACATGGATGCTTCTCTTGGCCAACATTCAGTACAAAGTGAAAGACAAATTTGTTTGTGAAGTCTAGAATTCCTCTTGCAAATGTAAGTAGTTTCACCAACAGCTGGAACCATGAGAATGAACCACACATGATGGAGGAACATCCACTGCAATATGATTTGGTCTTCTCTCGATCACACAACGAGACTATTTTCGGAATACAAACTTTAACTTAGTCAAAATGATGCCCATTGTATAATCAGACCAAAGCAATGAAGCACCTAGTGTTGACCAATAAATAGTACAGTACTACTTTTCTGCAGTGAAGTGACTATTCAATCTTTCTGTGTCTATTTTCAAATGGCACTACATGCAGTGACTATACTATTCTCTTGTGCAGTTCAACCAAAATTGTGGTCACTTTGTTTGTTTGCCAAATAGCAATGGCAGACATCTCTATCTGCACAAATATCAAGTAGCTAGTAAACATATACCCCACCTTGTATTTTTGGTTTAAACACGTCTCTTCCGCTTAGCATCGATCATGTTTTGCACTGAACAATTTGATATAGTTATGTTTTGCCCTGGACAATTTCATACTGAATTGATTTGCTAGTTCAGAGCAGAAATATAGCGCCTATTCTTCATCAGACCAAGGATATCCATGTTCATAGTGATGGAAGCGGTGAAATCAATACAACCGAAATTGAGCATCCAATCATTGAATCATGTCCTGCACCTCCAATGTAGGTCTACCCTGCCAATAAATCCACATGCAAACCACTAGTATTACTATCTATGACAGTACACAAAGAGTAGCAAGATAGTGGCAAACCATGTACCTTCGTAATGAACAGCTGATAGTGCCACCAATTGGATATAAAGGTTTGGAAGAAAACGTGCTCCTAATGTTGAACCATTTGGACTTTTTGTGCAGTTCCACTAAAATCGAGCATCCCTGTTTGCATAGATATTGAAACTGTAATTACTATAAAAGTGGCACTAGTTGAAGCATAGACTCACAAATATAAGCATTCCAATTTCTTAATGGGAAAAGGTAGCAAGACTGTTTCTAACCACTGTTTGAAGGAATAAATAAGGCAACAACAACTGATGTTAGGAAGGCATATATAGTTCTTTATGAAAAAATGAACAATTTCTGACCTTTCCTCTTCTTTTAAGCATATTTTGTGCAGTTCAACTAAAACAAAATGCCATCACCGCCTTGACAATTTAGTGACACTGTACAAAAGGAAATGAATTAACGTTACATCTTGATGTTAGGTATGTAGTCGACAGGCATTAGAGACAAACATACAGACCGCCTCCGATAACACAATGAACATTAATTTTAACAAAGGTGTGACTAGCTTCATCAGGATAATTTGAGTGAACTCTACACCCTCTGTTCTTTAATATAAGACGTTTTCATAGTTCAGATTAAAGTACCCAAACGTCTAGTATTTAGAAAAACAGGTAGTAGTTTTCTTCAGCACTTATCTGGGAAAGCTTGCCACACTTTATATATGTCCATACGCTAATGCAACACCATTCCAATAGTACAAATATACAGTAATCTAGTGGCTAGTGCAATAGTAGAGTAGTCATTTTATTACAGGGTACAGTACAATGGTTTTACTGAACAAATTTCCATAAACTCTAGCACTGGAAGATTTCTATAAGAATTAACAATACAAAATGTAAAGGTAACAAGTTTCAGCATTGGTATACTAGCTATGCAAGAGCATTAAACCAAATACAAAAGTCTGAAGGTAACTAGCATTATTAACTAATGACAGTATAAAAAAATTGCAAACCATGCACCTTCAAGGTAAATATCATGTCGAACTCGACGGGACCTAAAAATTGCTATCCCAATCTTGATAATCGGTCAAACATAAAAACTTGGTCGAACGAATCAAGATAACAGCTGGAGGAGGAGGTGCCCACTCTTGACCTTTCCTCTTGACACTGTATAAAAAAATTGACTTATCTCATGAAAGTGAGGTATGTAATCTATAAGCATTAAGAGTGCAAAAATCTGAAGGTAGTAACAAGATTCATCGTTGGTATATTGGCTTTGCAACAACATTAGAATGCCTTATCTAAAGAATCTTTAATACATCCACAATCAACAGCTATCCCTGAAATAATCCAGTGACATTAAATGGCATTGCTTGAATTTATCGGTGGCATTAGACTGAGTGCGGAATTAGTTAAATGTGGCATCACTTTAGCAGTACCATTGCTTGGCTGGACCGCTGGGGTTATACTAACATAAAAAAAGTGGGAATAAGAGCATGGGAGGCCCATTCGGACAGTGGGCACACTAGTATGATGTACCTCCACGGATGCATAGAGTGATGAGGGAGGTATGGTTGCCCAGAGCAACAAATATCCAGGCAACATATGTGGATTATGTCCCATTTTTGTTCTCTTTAGCCACCTTTTTACTATGTGAGGACAACAAACCGATCAACCTGGTCCTTCTCTATTGCGTTGTCATGCCTTTATACCCTTCTTCAACCAAGAGACACAAGACTCGTTCCTTAGCTACTGATTTCCCCCTTTTCAACCTAGATGCGGATTCTATGCCTACTCTCTTGGATAGTACAGTCTCTCTTCCTTTCCTTATTCAACCCAGACATGGATTAGTCTGCATGAAGTAGGGTTTCATTTAATAGTGCAAATTAAGGTGATAGGCGATCCAGCTACTGTTGACACAATGTTACTACCATTTATGAGAAGCAACTGTATCTATACCTCGGACATTGCGGTGGTTCCCTACCCTGGTCCTGATATATGTCGCTTCATCCTGGATCATCAGTCCTGCGTTGCACTCGATATTGACAATAGCTAGCCCTTCCCAGAGCACCTATGGTTCAAAGCAAGCGTTTCCAACGCCGAGGATTGGTTGAGTTGAAGTTCATTTCATTGCTTGTTATTTGTTGTGTGATGAAAACTTCAGTATTTACTAGCATGTTTTGTTGGAAATAATCTATAATCCAACATGTATCCTCATTGTCGTTGTGTGTTGATGACTTGTTGTATGTAATGAATGGTACATTTGAAAATGCATGTCATAAACTCAATTTATGAATGGCTTTTGAGTCACTTCTTGGAGTGTGAGTACCGTAGTAGTATAGCCAGCATCCGGTTAGTATATGAAGTTGCCACATCACATAGAGCCAACCTAATATTGGAGTATGCTAGCCCTCCACCGGCGCGCCGCTTCAAATGGCAGACGGAGTGAGAGGTCGCGTCACCTTGTATCCAGATTTGAGATGCCATGTGTACCAGATGAATGACTCCAAGTTCGACCACCGTGATGCTAGGTACGAGCCGAGGAACACTGTCGGACAGACTCCCCTCATAATTTTCCTACATTGGTCGTTTAATTCATAGGATAGAATGCTATAGGATTTTTCCCTATGTAATCATGTTTTAATTGGCAATCTAGCATCCACTCCAACTTTTGTTTCAGTTCCCTTGTTCCTACAAGAGAGTACTTGATCTAAGTGATGTGCCGCTCCAACAGCCGCCTACATTAATTAACCATGCTCTAAAAAGGTGGACCAACTTTGGCTATAGTAGTACTGTACTAAGTTAGTAGGTGACCTTGTGCTTGGCTCTTCTCCTCTTCCGGAAGTCGGACAATAATGATGGTACTATAGTAGTACTTCTAGCAATCTGACACCAAAGGAACTGCTGCATGTCCACCGCTTGTAAGCAAAAGTTTCTCATCGTGCTGCGAGCCACCACTCACGCGTTGGCGAGGGTGAAGGAGTAGTAAGCAAACTTTCATCATTCTGTGAGTTGATGGGACACATCAAAGTTATTTAGTACTCTCTTCAAAAAGGGCCGACCATGTCCATGGCTACCATCCCGTGCTCTGTCATTGAGTATGTGCATTATTCACGTGCCATCGAGGAGAAAAAATATGGCGTAGTACTAGGTGCCATCGAAGTGCATGACTCACTTACGCACTACATATCTCCATTTTCTTGCATGACACGTCCACCTTGATGCTAGATGTCCCGCGTGTCGGCAAAAGGATGAACAATGCTCATGTCATAAACGAAAGAGTGGAAGAACATAGATTCCCGACGACCGAAGAGGAGCAACAAACCTTGCGGTGGAGCATCTGCACTCATAATATTTTGTATTATTCAGCGATATAAAATCACCCAAATCTCTCCATGTTCCTATACCATTCTATAGTACACTATTTGTACTAGCTTCGCACGTCGGGCGGGTGTTTTTACTGTAGCTATGAATCCCATCATCCTAGGTCCTCGGATGAGTCCAGTAGAAATTGCATTCTTATGTTTGGGTTCAAACTTTCAGAACTGCTTCACTATCTCCACGTCTACATATATGTAATACAACAAGTTTTAGACTTGAGACCAGCCACCCATCCTCACAAAGAACACTTTTTAACCTAGCACAGACTCTAGGAATTTTGGCCACAGTGTGAGGTGGGCTATATGTTAATGTGTTCACTGTACGTAATGAGCACCTCGAATCCTCGATACTATATAGTAGGGTGGCATGGGCCAGAACAAGCATTCACATCTGGGAGTACGGCACACACGACTAGCACGACTTCCATCTGACACCATATTTCTTGGAGTCCATGCTACAACTATCTCTTCAACCTCATCGTTTCTCTAACTCAGCCATCACGTGGTGGGCGAGGTGGGGGTTTGCTGATAGTCAGTTTCCTCAACTGTGGTCCCACTTGTAAAGCCAACTCCAATGCACGACCCCAAACATGACCTAAGTTTTGCCTAGATTCTATCTGTTTGGGTAGGGCAATGGGGTCGTGTCCGGGCCATTTCTCGGATGTGGTGGTCGTGTGCCGAACGCGCAGACGCATCCCTATCGCGTACATTTTTCTGTACAAACACATATATTTTTTTCCTCATTGATTTTTGGTACATCGAAATACATCACCCAAATTTGACTAGAAAAGCAAGACCAAAGAAAACAAGAACCACAAGAATACATTTTAGAAGATATCCAACTTCCATAACTGCTCCTGTAAGTTGGATTAGTGCCTTCTCGATGCATTCATTGTTGATCTGCGGAGGCTCGATCTTGTGTGCTTCTTTCTTCTTCGAGTGTAAAGAAGTAGACGTTGCTTCCTCGCATCTAGTCTCATGTCTAGCCTCTATTCTATCAACAAGTGCACTAGTCTCATCTCTAGCCTCTATGCTAGCTAAAAGTGCCAGAACATCTACTAAATTGCGCTCTAACAATATATCGATGTACCCTTCTTCCCAATACCAAAACTTGCATCCACTCTACACAATAAAATTTTAAGTTAGCACAACTAGTCTAATCCGAGAGCACAACCAAAGATTTGGTCGAGTTCTTCCTCCTTTTGCCGACAGTGGGACATCTAGCATCCAGGTCATGTCATGCAAGAAAATGGAGTGGTAGTTGAAGCCACATGATGTGCATCTTGGGTTAAACTGTAAATAGAATCTTACTACTCTTGAGTAACTCCAAAAGCGGCCACCAAAGATCTTTATTGGATTTTTTTTCATCACCAGCACGTCGAGGTGAAAGATGTGCAGGTTCAGTGGGTCCTCTTAGGTTTTCACTAACATGTGGGACCGCATATGAGCAAACAGACGATGGGCTCCGCGTGTCTGCTGGCTGGCTAAGAAGAGAGATAGAGGAGGGCTGAGCACGGACTCCAAGAAATTTGTTCTACATAACCAGCACCTCGATATAGGCTTGATATAGCGGGGTGGCTTGGGCCATAACTAGCATTCACGTCTAGCAGTACGACACACGCCGCCCACACGAGTCCCATCCGACACCAATTTTCTTGGAGTCCGTGCTATAGCCATCTCTTCTCCCTCCTGTTTTCTCAGCCATCGCACGGTGGGTGGGGTGGGGGTTTGCCGATAGTCGGTTTTCTCAACTACGGTCCCACTTGTAAGTGAAAATGCAACACAGCACGCATTCCCCCTTGAGCAGTGTGCCGGACCAACCATGTGGGGGTGCATCACGAACACAGCAGGATTTTCCTTTTGAACTTGTAACTTGTAAAATTTGGTTGTGCTCCATGGCGCGACCGATAGATAGAAATAACGGTTTTCTCTAGAGTAATGAGAAGTTTGGTTCTGGCGCGGTTCATGCATTGAGTACGTACGAAAATTATGAAGTTGATGCGAAAGGTAAGATACTTACTAGTAGTACCATATACTAATACATGGATTTGACGGAAAGATAAAGATACATACGGATCCATCAACGACATCCTCACGCCCTAGTGCGCTAGGTCACCAACCAACATGTGAGGAGCAACTGCGTTGGTGACGAGCTCAACGTGCTTCTGAACAACGCCGTCCAAAGTTGCCTTGCGGTCCAAGAATGCTAGCATCCTATCGTTCTCCTCTTGCATGTAGTAGCCCTTGTGGACGATTTGCGCGTAGACGTGGGTGATTATGCTGATGGTGTCTTGCTGCGCCAGGCACTGCATGGCGAGCGCGACCTCAAGGTGGACATTCTCCGGCGCTACGGCAGGTAGTCACAGGGCCACCAGTGCGTCGAAGAGGTTGTCACCATAGAGGCCGTTGAGGGTGGCGGGCATCGCAGAGCCTGAGCATGTGGGCTGGAGGCGTATGTCAAGGTCGTCTACGAGCTTCTTGACGACGGTGAACTTGTCGAGGAAGCCGGCGAGGACCTCGTCGAACAAGGAGACGAAGCTATCATCCAAGCGCCCCCCCCCCCCGCCCTGGCGGCCTCAAGCACTACTTGGAGATGTTCCTCGGTGCCGGGCCGAAGGCCCGCATCGTGGACCATCTAACATAGTCGGCTGATGCTCACTCTCATCACCTCCATGGGTCTAGCTTCTAGTCAACTGATCTTGCGATTGGAGTGATCACTCTTGCACTTGGTTAGCATGTGTAGGTGCGTAGGATTTCGTACTAGATTGGACTCGCGGGGATCCTTTATATGAGAAGTGCAGACTGCGTTGAATTCATGTGCGTGTTGGCCATCTACTCTTCGGCCCTCTACTGCACCTGCCTTTGGCTGTATGACAGGTGCGCCAGCCAGCCGTTGGGCCCACGTGTCATACACCCAAAGGCAGGTGCAGTAAGTCAATGAAGTTGCGTCCCCCTCCGTGTTGGTGCAGTATAGTCATCTCACCGGACCTCTAGTTGGGGCCAAATGAGAGAACTTTGATGTTTACTAGTTTATTAGTCCCCTTTGCATTTGCGCCAAGTTTTGACCTTTGATTTAACTAATAAAATGTTAATGCATGTAACCAGAAATGTTGTGTAAATCACCTTACGAAAACCAAATAATCCCAAAACACTTAGGCACGGTACATTAACTCCCTCCTCATTTCTTATTTCGTGACAAATCAACTAATGAGAGATGTGGGCCGTGCATGCTTTCAATGACTTGGGACTGCCAAACATGACATGCAGTGGTTAGTTCATTGCATGTTATCCTATTAATTAGCAAAAATACATTAAGTTCTCTCGTCGACAGGAATAAAACAATACATCATGTATTTATTTACAGAGGAATAGTACATTTTTTTGACATGCATTACTAGATATTGCTAGTCAAATACTAAAATCTAGATGGACGTGGTAGTACTACTAAATCGAGATGGTGGTGCTAGTACTAGTAGTAGTACTACCAATGTAGTAGCACTGTACTACCCGTTGGTCAAATTATTATGTGTTGCTCCTCACAGTGAAGTGACAAGACCCTGCGCCGGAGATGACACCTGAGTATAGGCGCCATGTTCGGCATACGATAGCCAGCCTCACCGTCTGCAATAACTTTCATCATGGCTGTAGACCTAGCCTGCTTACAACTAGCCATGTTCGACATAATTTCCCGTGCGTAGATGCCCGTGCATTGCACGGAACACCAAGATTAGGGGGTGGACGGCACCGACAGCGGCCATCGCGCCAGATTTTTCCATGGCCTTCTAGATGTGGTGGGGAGGAGATAAGGATGATTGTGAGAGACAAGGAGTTGTTTGTAAATAGGGAACAAGTGCGGGCATCCTTTTGCAAAACTGGAGAAGTTTGGTTTGTATGCGTCAGATCTAGATCCGACAGCTATTGGTGAAAGATGGCAGGCACAACATCATCACCAACTCAAGACCTCTTTGATTCGCAGGATTTTGAAAATGCAGGAATAGGACACGGCAATATTGGAAGTTTCAAACTGATATTACAAATGTTAGGGGTAATGATGTACCTACAAAGAGGGAATTACTAGGAAGTTTACGTAAGAACTTTCGTTACTTTAGGCGGATGCAGCAATATCGCACAAACTAAAATCCACTGCCTTGACAAGTCACTAATGGTGTAGGACCTTGAGAAGATGTGTCTAGAGGGGGGTTGATTAGACACTAAGTACCAAAGTTGCAGTTTTTAACCCTTTTAAAATTTAAGTGGAGTTTAGGCACAAGTTTAACATTCACAACACATATCAAGCAAGCATGCAAAGAGTATATGAGCAGCGGAAAGTAAAGCATGCAACTTGCAAGAATGTAAAGGTAAGGGTTTGGAGGATTCAAACGCAATTGGAGACACGGATGATTTTGGCGTGGTTCCGATAGGTGGTGCTATCGTACATCCACGTTGATGGAGACTTCAACCCACGAAGGGTAACGGTTGCGCGAGTCCACAGAGGGCTCCACCCACGAAGGGTCCACGAAGAAGCAACCTTGTCTATCCCACCATGGCCGTTGCCCATGAAGGACTTGCCTCACTAGCGGTAGATCTTCACGAAGTAGGCAATCTCCTTGCCCTTACAAACTTCTTGGTTCAACTCCACAATCTTGTCGGAGGCTCCCAAGTGACACCTAGCCAATCTAGGAGACACCACTCTCCAAGAAGTAACAAATGGTGCGTTGATGATGAACTCCTTGCTCTTGTGCTTCAAATGATAGTCTCCCCAACACTCAACTCTCTCTCATAGGATTTGGATCTGGTGTAAAGAGGATTTGAGTGGAAAGCAACTTGGGAAAGGCTAGAGATCAAGATTCATATGGTAGGAATGGAATATCTTGGCCTCAACACATGAGTAGGTAGTTCTCTCTCAGAAATAGGATGCTGGAAGTGTAGGTTTAGTATGATGGCTCTCTCAACGAATGAAGAGGAGGTGGAGGGGTATATATAGCCTCCACACAAAATCTAACCATTACACACCGTTTACCAAACTCGGTGGGACCGAATTGAGAAACTCGATCGGACTGATTTAGCAAATTTAGTGACCATTAGGATTTTCAGTGGGACCGAAATGCAACTCGGTAGGACCGATATGGTTAGGGTTAGGGCATAACATAATCTCGTGAGACCGATTACACAAACTCGGTAGGACCGATTTTGGTAATTAGCTAACCAGAGATTTAGTCAGGCAAACTCGGTTGGACCGATTATCAAACTCGGTGGGACCGATTTTGGTAATGAGTCAACCAGGAAGTTTGCATTGTAATCTCGGTAGTACCAATTGCTCAAACTCGGTGAGACCGATTTTGATAATGGACATACACACAGAGATTACAATCCCATCTCGGTGAGACCGAGATCCCTATCGGTGAGACCGATTTGCCTAGGGTTTGTGGCAGTGGCCAAGACATCCAAACTCGGTGGCGCCGGATAGAAAGAATCAGTGGGGCCAAGTTTGACTTTAGGTTTAGGACATATGTGGATGTGAGAAAGTGGTTGAGGGTTTTTGGAGCATATCACTAAGCACATGAAGCAAGAGGCTCATTAAGTAACACCTCATCCCTCCTTGATAGTATTGGCTTTTCCTATAGACTCAATGTGATCTTGGATCACTGAAATGTAAAATGAAGAGTCTTGAGCTTGAATCTTGAGCCAATCCTTTGTCCTTAGCATCTTGAAGGAGTTCCCACATCCTTTAGTCCATGCCACTCCATTGTTGAACTTGTCTGAAATATACTAGATAAAAGTGTTAGTCCAACAAGAGATATGTTGACATTAATTACCAAAACCACCTAGGGAGCACTTGTGCTTAAATCTCCACCTTTTTGGTAATTGATGATAACATACATCAAAGCTTTACATAAAGATTTAAGAAATAGCAAGTAAAGCTTTGGAAAGACATGTAACAAGCATAGGCTCCCCCTACATGCATGCAATCATGTGAATATGAAATATAGAAGCATGTGATAGCATAACCATGATAGAGCAGGCAATGTGTTACATGTATCTTGGCCATATGCATCAGAGCAAAAAGTATTAAAGGAAATACCTTCATGCCCATGAGTCCTTCTTGCAAACAGTATGTACATCAGCAAGAATTCCTCATACACATGATTGTGATGCATATACTTACCTTGTAGTCTTGAGTAGGCTTAGGATGGAATGGACCTGTGTAAACAAGGTTAGATAACACAGATACATCTACTAGCCAGAGCAAACAGAAGAAACCACGAGAATACCAAGACTGAGATGACATGTAGAGAGTGAGTACTAAGTACCACATTTGATTAGACATGTCCCCAAGAGTAAAGATATGCAATGAATTTAAATGATTTCTTTCCCTTAGATGTCTTGCTCCCCCTGAATCTAACATGGGATACTGGGAGAAGATAGGGAACAGAAAATCAGAGCTGAAAGATATAAATGAACAGAGCTAATGCAAGCTAATGCAGGTAAGCACACATGAACATGTCTACTTTCCCCTCAAGAAGACATGTGGCATCTTTCCTCTTGAACACCAAGCATCTGGGATCCTTCAGAAATACTTTCTACTAGTATTATCTCCCCCTGGAGATCTCTCTCTCTCTCCCTGAAGGATCTCTCTCTCCTTCTCTGATGTGATCTCTCTCTCTAAGTGATAAGCTTTGATGTGATCTCTCTCTCCCCCTTTGACATCAATTTCCAAGAAGGGCTTGATAAAGATGTAATCTCTCTCTCCCCCTCTGGAATTTGTCGTGAATGGGTTTGATCCTTGAGTCACAACATAAAGCAATGATAAAAATGTGATGCTTGTAGAGGACAAGATTCATTGAGTGGAGCTGGATCAGAAGAATCACAGAATAAGTGGCAAACTGTTTTTCCTGTTGTGAAATCGGTGGCACCGAGTGGTATGCTTCGGTGGTACCGAAAATTTTCGGTTGGACCGAAAACAACGAATCAGTGAAACCGAGTTCATCACAGAGAAAAACACTTGTCACCTCAGCTCACTAGACTAATAAGATCTCACAAAGATTTGCAAGGAATTGGATGCAGAGAATGCAGAGCAAAAAGAAAGAAATCTAGATGAAACAAATATGCATGAGACAGATGCATAAACACAGAAGAAAACACAAGGGAACTTCATCTAGAGATGGTCGGCGACAAAGTCACCTATGTTAGAGTATGTTGACTTAGGAGTCAAGTGAGATCACTTGATCATAGGTCATACTCATCGTTTAAGCTCAAAATGGGGTTGCCATTTTTCGTTTAAGCATCTTGATGTATTCACATCTTCTCGAGTTGCTTTAGCTCATGACTTGCAGTAAAGCTTCTCTAAGATGGAATAACATACCTTGGTTGGTGGTGTTGTCCATGTAGTTGAACTTGTGTGAGTTGCTCGAGGTTGATGTAGCTCATCAAGAATTTTGAGCACCACTTGGAATTTGACTCCATCTACCTACGTGGGTTAGTTCTTGCAAGGAAGAGCACTTGTGTATGCAAAAATGACAATCATGAAGCTCAACATAGAATTTGTCAAAGGATATGTTCGAATGGTTTCGTGCTTCCTTGTCTTCAACCACCTTTGTGTAGAGACTTGGTGATGTAGAGATTGCTCAAGATATGAGTAGGTTACAATCTCATGGAATTTGATTCAACCAAGTACCTACATGGGTTAGATAACATGCAAGATACAAATATATCCAAGACATAAGATTTTCATTATAAGAGAGATATCAAGGATTAGTCATAAGCTCATCACTTATATGTATCCAATGGAGTTTCTACTCCAAGTTTGAAGCATCTATGATGTTCAATTCTCCTCTCAACCTACAAAACACTTTCTCATCAAGTGGTTTAGTGAATATATCCACTAATTGCTTTTCGGTGCGAACATGCTTAAGATCAATGTCACCCTTAGCAACATGATCTCGAATGAAATGATGACAAACTTCAATATGCTTAGTTCGAGAATGTTGCACAGGATTATGACCAATTTTGATAGCACTTTCATTATCACAAAGCAATGGAACATGTTTCACATATATCCCATAATCTTTAAGAGTTTGGGTCATCCAAAGTAATTGAGCACAACATGAACCAGCGGCAATGTATTCCGTTTCGGCGGTGGATAAGGATACCGAGTTTTGTTTCTTGGAGGACCAAGACACAAGAGATCTACCAAGAAATTGACAAGTACCCGAAGTGGACTTTCTATCAACCTTGTCTCCGGCATAGTCCGAGTCGGAGTAGCCAACAAGATCAAAAGAGGCCCTCTTAGGATAACAAATGCCAAAATTTGGTGTATGTATTAAGTATCTCACTATCCTTTTCACATCCTTAAGATGACATTCTTTAGGAGCAGCTTGATATCGTGCACACATGCACACACTTAGCATAATATCGGGATGTGAAGCACATAGATATAACAATGAACCAATCATAGAGCGATAAACCTTTTGATCGACCGGTTCACCATCTTTGGTCAAATCAAGATGTCCACTAGTAGGCATGGGCGTAGTCATACCTTTGCATTCTTGCATATTGAACTTCTTGAATAAGTCCTTAGTGTACTTCCTTTGAGAGACAAATGTACCTTCCTTAGTTTGCTTGATTTGCAACCCAAGAAAGAATTTGAGTTCACTCATCATTGACATCTCAAACTTCTCCGACATTAGCTTCCCAAACTTTTCACTAAAATGAGGGTTAGTTGAACCAAATATAATATCATCAACATAGATTTGGCACACAAATAGTTCACCATTAACCCTTTTAGTAAAAAGAGTAGAATCAATTTTCTCAATTTCAAAGCCTTTTACAATAAGGAACTTTGTTAAGCATTTGTACCAAGCTCAAGGAGCTTGTTTATGACCATAAAGAGCTTTGTGAAGTTTGTAAACATGATTGGGTTTCTTGGGATTGACAAAGCCGGGAGGTTGTTTAACATAAACTTCCTCCTCTATTTCACCATTTAGAAAAGCACTTTTAATGTCCATTTGGTACAAGGTGATATCATGGTGATTAGCATAGGCAAGTAAGATGCGAATAGACTCAAGTCTAGCAACGGGAGAATAAGTCTCACCATAGTCCATACCTTCGACTTGTGTGTAGCCTTGGGAGACGAGACGTGCTTTGTTGCGAACTACTTGTCCATCTTCATCTTGCTTGTTGTGAAACACCCATTTGGTACCGGTGATGTTGTGGTTGTTGTCGGGCTTCTCAACCAATGTCCAAACTTGGTTCCTCTCAAAGTTGTGTAGCTCTTCATGCATAGCATTTATCCAATCCGGATCTTCCAATGCTTCTTCGACCTTCATAGGTTCAATGCTAGAGATGAAAGAATAGTTTTCACAAAAGTTAGCTAGACGAGTTTTAGAGCGAGTGATTCTCCCGGTTTGAATATCATTGTAGATTTGCTCGACAGGATGGTCTTTAGCAATTCTTGCTCGAACTCGTGAAAGCTTTTGCTTAGATCTTTGTTGAAAATCTTCTTCATCTTGTTCTTCTTCTTGGCCTTCTTCATTGTTGGCGTTGTCGTTCTCTTGTCGTGGCGGAGAAGGAGGTCGTTGACGTTCATCTTGATGCACTTCCTCGTTTCCTTCATCTTGGTGTGTCCCACTTGTGGATGCTTCCGTATCAACTCTTGGTTCACCTTGTCGTGAAGTAGAGGCTTCCACTTGGACAGACGAGTTACTCTCCTTCACCTCCGTTGGACGGACCTTGCCAATAGACAAGTCTTGGATTGCTTCCGAAGGATCTTTGTCTCCTACATCAATTGGCAATTGCTCTACTTGCGAGCCATTAGATTCATCAAACTTCACATCTACCGTCTCTTCAATCTTTCGGGTGAAATTGTTGTAGACACGGTACGTGTGAGAGTTTGAGCCATAACCTAGTACGAAACCTTCATGAGACTTAGGAGCAAATTTAGAACGAAGATGCTTATCAAGAATGTAGCACTTTGAGACGAATACTCGAAAGTTTCCAACTTGGGGTTTGTTACCGGTGAGGAGCTCGTATGCCGTCTTGCCGAGTAGCTTGTGAAGATACAAGCGATTTATTGCATGACAAGCTGTCTCAACCGCTTCTGCCCAAAAGTGCTTCGGCATCTTGTACTCATCAAGCATCGTTCTCGCCATTTTGATGAGCGTCCGGTTCTTCCTCTCAACAACTCCATTTTGTTGAGGTGTGTACGTAGCCGAGAACTCGTGTGAAATCCCTTCTTCGTCATGAAAGGTGTCCACATTTGCATTCTTGAACTCCCTTCCGTTGTCGCTGCGAACCTTCTTGATCTTCACTTCAAATTGATTTTGGGCCTTCCTAGCGAAGTTTTTGAAGATCTTCTGAACCTGCGATTTATCATCAAGAAAGAACACCCACGTAAATCTTGAAAAATCATCGACTATAACTAGACCAAAAGAATTTCCATCGAGACTCTTGTAAGAGTTGGGACCAAACAGATCCATCTGAAGTAGCTCGAGTGGCCTCTTTGTGGTCATGATGTTCTTCACGGGATGCCTTCCTCCAACCTGTTTACCTGCCTGACAAACACTGCAAAGTCTATCCTTATCAAATATGACATCGTTAACTCCAAGGATATGATTTCCTTTAATAAGCTTGTCAAGGTTTCTCATGCCAACATGACCTAGTCGTCTATGCCATAACCAACCTTTTGAGGATTTAGGAATGAAGCAAGTTTTAGGTTGAGCCTTTTTAGTGAAATCAACAATGTATAGATCACCTCTACGTATGCCGGTAAAGACCATTTTATGGTTGTCTCGACGAAACACTTGGCAATCAATTTCAGTAAATAAGACATTGAAACCAAAGTCAGCAAGTCTAGATACTGAAAGTAAGTTGTATCCAAGAGATTCAACGAGCATGACATTTTGTATGGAGCTATCATGTGAGATGGCCACCTTACCGAGGCCAACCACCTTACCCTTTGAGTTGTCACCGAAAGTGACATACTTTCGAGGACTATCATTATCAGCAAGCTCACGAAACATGTCTTTATCTCCGGTCATGTGATCGGTACATCCACTGTCAAGGACCCATTCCTTTCCTCCTGACATGTATACCCAAAGATTTACCATAAGACCAAAATGTCTCATTGCATCATCAAGATCGAAGTCACTATCATCATCCTCATCATAGTATCCATGTTCAACATCGTCATGTGGTGGATCAAATCCTAGAGAGGGTGATTCGTTAGAGTGATTTTGACAATGATCTTGTCTATGAATTTGTATAGCTTCAGAAATAATATCACTAATAATACCAACATTTCCTTTGGCACGCATAAGGTTTGTAAGCTCAAATGGACGATTACCAAACATAGGATCACTAGTATTCATTTTACTCAAAGCAATAGACTTATAGAGAATTTCATCAACATTTTTCAAAGAATAATCAGGAAATCGTTCCTCAAGAAATTTCCATATAGTGTAGGCACACTCAAGAGTAGGCAGTTTTATAATCAAGTTTCTAGGCAAGCCTCTAGTGATAAGATTAACAGTTCTAACATTCCTAATCACGTCCATAGAATCATCATGGGTTGGATGCATAGGGTCAACACAACGTGCACAAGGACTAGCAATGTACTTGTTCAAATGATATTTATTGAAAATTACAAGCATCTCATTTTTGCACTCATGAAAATACTCTCCATCAAGAATAGGCACTCTATGTCTAAGACTCCCCAAAGTAGACTCATCCATCTTCCTCCAATGGTGATTAAACCAAGGCAATGGAGACCAATGCTCTGATACCACTTGTAGGACCTTGAGAAGATGTGTCTAGAGGGGGGGGTGATTAGACACTAAGTACCAAAGTTGCAGTTTTTAACCCTTTTAAAATTTAAGTGGAGTTTAGGCACAAGTTTAACATTCACAACACATATCAAGAAAGCATGCAAAGAGTATATGAGCAGCGGAAAGTAAAGCATGCAACTTGCAAGAATGTAAAGGGAAGGGTTTGGAGGATTCAAACGCAATTGGAGACATGGATGTTTTTGGCGTGGTTCCGATAGGTGGTGCTATCATACATCCACGTTGATGGAGACTTCAACCCACGAAGGGTAACGGTTGCGCGAGTCCACGGAGGGCTCCAACCACGAAGGGTCCACAAAGAAGCAACCTTGTCTATCCCACCATGGCCGTCGCCCACGAAGGACTTGCCTCACTAGCGGTAGATCTTCACGAAGTAGGCGATCTCCTTGCCCATACAAACTCCTTGGTTCAACTCCACAATCTTGTCGGAGGCTCCCAAGTGACACCTAGCCAATCTAGGAGACACCACTCTCCAAGAAGTAACAAATGGTGCGTTGATGATGAACTCCTTGCTCTTGTGCTTCAAATGATAGTCTCCCAACACTCAACTCTCTCTCATAGGATTTGGATCTAGTGGAAAGATGATTTGAGTGGAAAGCAACTTGGGGAAGGCTAGAGATCAAGATTAATATGAGTAGGTAGTTCTCTCTCAAAAATAGGATGCTGGAAGTGTAGGTTTAGTCTGATGGCTCTCTCTACGAATGAAGAGGAGGTGGAGGGGTATATATAGCCTCCACACAAAATCTAACCATTACACACAATTTACCAAACTCGGTGGGACCGAATTGAGAAACTCGGTCGGACCGATTTAGCAAATTTAGTGACCGTTAGGATTTTCGATGGGACCGAAATGCAACTCGGTAGGACCGATATGGTTAGGGTTAGGGCATAACGTAATCTCGGTGAGACCGATTACACAAACTCGGTAGGACCGATTTTGGTAATTAGCTAACCAGAGAGTTGGTCAGGCAAACTCGATTGGACCGATTATCAAACTCGGTGGGACCGATTTTGGTAATGAGTCAACCAGGAAGTTTGCATTGTAATCTCGGTAGTACCGATTGCTCAAACTCGGTGAGATCGATTTTGATAATGGACATACACAGAGAGATTACAATCCCATCTCGGTGAGACCGAGATCCCTATCGGTGAGACCGCTTTGCCTAGGGCTTGTGGCAGTGGCTAAGACATCCAAACTCAGTGGCGCCGGATAGAAAGAATCAGTGGGGCCGAGTTTGACTTTAGGTTTAGGACATATGTGGATGTGAGAAAGTGGTTGAGGGTTTTTGGAGCATATCACTAAGGACATGAAGCAAGAGGCTCATTAAGTAACACCTCATCCCTCCTTGATAGTATTGGCTTTTCCTATAGACTCAATGTGATCTTGGATCACTGAAATGTAAAATGAAAAGTCTTGAGCTTGAAGCTTGAGCCAATCCTTTGTCCTTAGCATCTTGAAGGAGTTCCCACATCCTTTAGTCCATGCCACTCCATTGTTGAACTTGTCTGAAATATACTAGATAAAAGTGTTAGTCCAACAAGAGATATGTTGACATTAATTACCAAAACCACCTAGGGAGAACTTGTGCTTTCAAATGGGCAAATAAACTTTCGAGCATCTGGCCACTTGATGTTCCAAAAAAAAAATTCAGCTTCTGTGGAGACTTTGTCATTTAGGCTTAGACGCTTGCGGTGATCAGCACGCCATTCATTGTTGCGCCAGAGAACGCCAAACCTCATTACCTTGAGCACACTTGTCTCCAGAATAAAGAACCTGGCCAATTTAATCTCAGATGTGCTACCTTGGTAGTCGATCAAATCAATTTCTGTAAGATGGAGATCAAGACATTCGATGAGATTGTTATAGTGCAGCACATTTTTCACTTTCGGGTCTTTTTTTATCTGCAAAAGAAGAGAACATATTAGAGCAGCTGGCTGTATAGGATTGCCGTGTCATCAAGAGGTACCAATATCATTTGCTCATACAATAGGGTTTGCTAGCTAGTGATATTTTCTCTCTCTCTCTCTCTCTCTCTCTCTCTCTCTCTTTCTCTCTTTCCTCTCATTTACCTAGGAGCACATGAAGAGCTTGGGCATTTGTTGCCTTCCACTATGTGGTCGATGCTATATTTCTCAAAAGTATGCCACATAATACACATCTATGTCAAATCAAAAGATTTTGACACCGCTCTCGTGATGTGAGAGAGTTGGCACCGTTGTGCACACAGACCCACATGTATAAACAAATCAATCAAACCAACTACACCGGCCTCTCAATCTCCCAAACAAGTGTTATTTTATTGCCCCAGTCCTCTCTCTCTCCACGCAAGTGTTTTTTCATTGCGTGAGTTAATTTGGCACCGGAGCAAAGTAGGTGATCCAGATTGGGGCACCAGGTGAGCAATGGAGGGCATCGATGCCAAATGCATCACAAGTGAATTTGGCACATGTTTTGGCCTACATAGTGGAGGGCCGTTATAGCCCACTTTTGTACTACCTCGTATTTAGTATAAAATTTTGACCATAGATTTACCTAAGAAAATGCCAATGCATGTCACTAAAAATTATAACATTTGATATTATGTTCAAATACGAATCCAATGATATAGTTTTTAGTGACATGCATTAACAATTTGTCAGTTAAATCTATGGTCAAATTTTGATACTACAAATAGGGAAAGTAAACCAGGACAGAGGTAGTACTTGCTCTTAGGTTAACCATAGAGTTACTAGTCTAAGTTAATTTCCACTATGACTAGCCTTGTTGTACTATAGTAGTACAACAAAAAATGATGCAGGTGATCACGTGAGGAAAAATATTAAAAAGATCTCTTTCGGTGCAGTGCATAGATGCAGTTTTGAACACTACACTTGTCATCGTAATTTGGGAAAATTACGAAACAATTGAGCTATGTTGTGATTACCTTTTACTAATAGTAACTTCTCCGTGCACGGAAAGCATGTAAGGAATCCAACAACTTGATCCAGATTGGGGCAGATATATTTTATTGCCAAGATCTTCACTATGCGCATAGACTGGGTCAAGCTTGTGGGAATCATTTTCTGGAAGACGGTCATAAATACATCAAGAAGAAATTTAAGAATGTGAACTTCAAGAAGAAGGAGAAGAAGATGAGTGTTGTACCTGAACGATTACAGATCCAATTAAGAGTTCGGACAATTTGGTAGACGAGTACACCAATGTTGTCAATTTCGGCGCGTTAATGACGCTGATTTTTTTTGGACCTTCTAGATCAGATACAAGCAATCTCTCAAGGAAAGGCGCATTCTCAATGACCATAACGTGGAACAGCTGGAGTGATCTCTTCACAATTGATGTCTTGTTGCGGGGCCAGCAAGACACATAAATCCATCAGAGATTCGTCGAGGCGATGTGGAGGCTAATGAACCCGTGGATCTTCTCAAGATGAAGGTACTCGAGCATAGTACAACTATAGAGCAGGTGCTCCATAGCCTTCTTCGAGATGAGAACGTCAAAGAGGTCGAGCTGCTTGAGTTGAGGGAGAAGAAGTGCGGATGCGGCATTAATCTGGGGAAGATAGCAGGAGCTGAAGCTGGCACGATGCAGCGTTGGCGTGAGGCGGAGCGCGGACAACGACAGAGAGCGACATCTTCTAGCTTCAAAGCTAAGCTCCTTGAGATGATCTAGGGCGGGGGATAAGTACCACTCGTCGAACTTGGTTGGACCTTGCAGTTGGTACTAAACATGCGGATGTTAAGGCGTCTGGATGGCCCAGGGTGCAATGAAAGGATCTTGGAGACTGTGGCCATGCGTTTGCAATCCCCGTCACAGAGGCAACTGTCAACGGTGAGGTTGAGGGGGACGCGGCTCCAGAGGGGGCGCCACCACCAGGAGAGCAGGGCGGTCCGCACAACAGATTTGGTGGTGAGGAGGCCGCTGATGACGAGCAACATGTCGTCGGGGAGGCTGCTGGTGAAGTCTAGGCTCGCCGGATGCGGTTCTGGCTCGAGCCACCTCTACTTGTTGGCTGCCTCGCCATCTATCTCAACCGGCGGCGACGCTGGTGTACACGTGTGCTGGTGTGTGTTGTGTGTTGGGTGTGCGCGAGTGCACCCTTCTGTGCATGCCGCCACATAGTGGTGAATTGTGCGCAAGTGTGTCCTTCACGCAGAAGAAGTGTGTCCTCAATGCGCCCTCAATTTACTAGCGTGCGGGGTGCGACCCCGAGTGGTTTCAACTTTGTGTGCTTCACCACGTGTCAGATGGGCCTCTAGTTCACTTATTTTCACCCACTGCCACATGGGCCAGCACACGAAGATAGAGAACACGAGGCTAACAAGGCAGCATGTGGACTTTTTGACCGGTCAACTAGACAATATATAGAGCTATACGCTGACACAGTCAACATAGAATCCGTCAGTATAGAGAGTTCGAGTGAGAGGGGAGGCCCGTGAGAGATAGCAGAGATAGAGAGAGAGAGAAAGAGCTACCCCCTACGTTCGATAATGTAGTGCCAACATTTTTTTTAAAGTCAAACATTTGAAACTTTGACCAAGTTTATAATGAAATTACTTATATCTACAATACCAAAGATAAATGATAGTATGAAGTAAGTACATGTTGTGATGAATCTAATGATTGTTCCAGATGTAAATGTTTTTCTCCACATATACCTGGTCAAATTTTTGTGAGGTTTGACTTTTCAAAACATCCATAGGCTTATGGATGTGAGAGAGTACCTAACTAGAGAGAGAGAGTTAAATAGAAATAGTGAGTGAAAAAAGTGTGTGTGCGTGTGTGAAAGAGACATGGACAAGTCACGACAAAAGTAGAGAAAAAGCGTGTGTGTCTTATGCAAACATATCACACATGCATCTTCGACAACGGAAGCAAGGTGAGGAGATAGTGTTTGGTTGTTTGCAACCGAGAGAGAAAGACCCCTAGCACGTGGCCAAGAGGGGTCTGACTAACAAGGGAGAGAGGTCAAGAGAGACGTATGGAGAAAATGCAGACATGGGGAGGAGAGAGTGTATGTTTATCATAGAGAGATCCCGTGGAGATTGTGATGGGACCACTTGGGTGGGAGATCGAGTGACAAGGTGTGTGCGCGATAGAAGATACCCTGAGAGATATCGAGATAGATGTATGGATGGAAGGAGACAATACATGTGTTCCTAATGGCTAGTGAGCGATAATCATACTTAGGGGGGGTGCTTGCGCCTATGATGGAGTGAGGGATTATGGTACTTAGGGGGGTGCATCTCACATAGAGAGAGAACAAGGGCGGAGAGTGTTGGATGGGTCTATACGTATAGCGCGAGCGAGACATGGGTATGTGTGAACCAGGGAGATATAAAGTTTGAGAGATATAGAGGAGCCCCGATAAGGCTGAGTGGTGCGTCAGATAGCTGAGAGGGGGAAAGAGATATTCCATCTGCTCGATAATGTAGTGCATGTAAAAAATTTAGAAGTCAAACTTTGGAAAGATTGATCAGGTTTACGCAAATGTTATTTATATCTACAATACCAAAGATACATCATACAAAACTACATCTCATGGTGAATCTAATGGTATATGTTTTCCGTTCTAGATGTAAATGTTTTTCTCCACATACGTGGTCAAACTTTGTGATGTTTGACTTTTCAATAAATCTATATGCTATGGACCAAAGAGAGTGCCTAAGTCGAGAGAGATCAAGTGTGTGTGAAGGAGAATGAGTGAGTGTGAAAAAAGAGTATGTGTGTGAAAGAGAAAGTGACAACAAATGATAAAATTAGAGAGAGAGTGTGTTTTTTCTTTTCTTATGCAAACATATCACACATGCATCTCCGAGATAGAAAAGCGAGGCGAAGAGATACACGAAGATAGCTAGTTGTGATTGTTTGCATCGGAGAGAGACACCCCTATAGCACATGTCCAATAGAGGTCTGCCCAACAAGGAACAAAGGTCGAGAGGGTCACATGGAGAACATGGATGCATGGGGAGGGACAGAGGGTGTGTTTGTGATAGAGAGATCCCCTCCAGATCATGAGGGGACTATATGGGTGGGAGATCAAGGGAGGTGTGTGCGCGATAGAAAGATGCCCTGAGAGAAATCAATATAGACCATGCACATGTTTATGATGGAGACTAAGATTAACTAGTCATATACATATAGGGGGACTGTGTGTGCCTACAATTGAGTTAGAGACCATCATACTTGGCTAGCTAGGCATGATATTGTGCGTGTGTGTGAGTGTGAGATGGAGAGAGAATGAGGGAGAGAGATAGAGTTTTAGATGGGTCTATCGAGTGCGAGTGATATATGAATGTGTATGTGTGACCCAGGTAGATGGAGAGTTAGAGAGAGAGAGAGAGGGAAGAGCTCCGAGACGACAGAGTGGTGCATGAGAGAGTTACGGGTAACGAGCCAAGGAATTTGTGTGCGTACGATGAGTGCACCCAAGATACCTAGCTTGGACTAGAGAATCATACATAGTGTGCGAGAGAGACCTATAGATGGAGTATATATGCAGGCGAACTACAAAGACCCCCCCACACACACAGAGAGATGGAGAGAGAGGGAGAGGGACCAACAAGGTTTGTGTGGTGGATGTGTGCGGCCGAATTGAAGATTGTCGGAGAGAGAGAGAGAGAGAGAGAGTGAGAGAGAGAAGGAGTCCAAGAGAGGAGGAGGTCGCGTTTTATGCATCAAAGACGGATTAAAACCATGTTTCGATATAAACTTGCATTCAAATATTTAAATTGGAGAACATGTTGTCTGCAATCCACACATGAACGGAGATTTGCGTATATCAACAAGTTCATTCAATTTTACTTTCAACATGTTCATGGAGTACTATAATATTGTACAACATGCGACTCGATTGAGGTGTTCAATTTTGGATTTAGTACACTATTTTGACCTACTGAACGAGCTATTTCATCGAATCAAGATATTTCATTTTGGGTTTGATTCCTATTTTTGAGTGGGTCAACTATTTTTCATATAGTAAATCGCTAGCAACGAGCATGTAAAAAAACAATACTCCTGAACGTCATCTCTCCATCTAAAAAAAGAAGTGGCAAGCTAATATTTAAGAAATTGATTCGAATCGACTTGGTAAGGTAGATGTGGATGCTCGTTCTCCCAAAATTTGAACGAACCGTTAAACACCCTCTGCACGGTGGAATTCACCTGAGCAAATAAATGGGAGAAGCGAAATTACCGACCTATGTGGGAGACGCATCGATTGGCCTGTTGTACATCGAAGGTAGGTTCGTAACTTCATCCAAGCGGGCCTTCTCCTCGGCCGAAATGACATGTGCCGAATAATTCATAAACCATGGTCGGCAAAACACCCTCTCCTTGCCCTAAATAGCTCGCGCCCACTATTTCAAAACACGCTCTCCTCGCCCGAAATCTCTCGCGCCCACTATATTTCAAAACACGCCCTCCTCGCCCGAAATCGCTCGCACCCACTATTTTGGGAGAAGCAAAGTTACTCTACTATCCCCGACCCTCTGTACACAGACCCGAGCCGAGAAGCCTAAAGGAAGGGGTAGAA
>NC_041391.1:610516790-610615989 GCF_002162155.2 Triticum dicoccoides | reverse complement strand
ATTTCAGACAAATGCGTCCGTAAGACATGGTTCCACTCCCCTCCCAATTCCCTCCCCATTCATACCTCGTGCGCGCCAAATCACCTTCTCCCAGGAAGCTCCCTTCTCCCGAGCCGCGAAACCTTAGCCCCTCCTCCATGGTGCCCCGACCGCACCAATTTCACACCCGCCCTCCTCCCTAATCCCGGAGACACTATCCATTTTCCGTCGTGCACTGGGCCGTGTGCCTCTTACTTCGTGCTGCTGGAGCTGCCTCGACGACGGCAGTGTGAACTGTACCAGAGCAGATTCAGCCTCGCCGTTGTTCACGGCACCGGAGCGGCTCCAACGTCCAGAGCCCCGACGCTGCTTCCCCATAGCCGTCAACCATCGCGACATCTCTTCTTCCCTACCGCTGGTCGCCACCACAACTGCGCTGGCCTCACTGACTCGACAGCTGGAGCTGCCTACACCGTGCCGCCAGATAGGTCGCACCCTCATCTCAAATCACTTAGGCATCAGTTGTCTAAATTTTTATTCGGGGCCAATCGATTCCCAATGAGAAGCAGCACCCCTCGAGTCGGCGGAGCTCCTAGGTTGTCAGTTGGCTGATGTCTAACGTAAGGGTGCGAGGGCGGAAATTTGCCGCGGAAGCAACGCTTAGATGGCTATCTTAGAGTTGCATGGACTGAAGGTACTGCCGCCGCCGGATCAGGATGACGGCAAGTCTTTGTGGATTGGCCCGGGGGTGGCGCAACCACGGCAGTGCAGTGGGGCAGGGAGCGGGGTTTTGGTCGGGGCCATGGACGGCGAAGGCAACTACTCTGCCATTGGTCGCCGGCTCTTCGGGGAAGATTCTGAACAGTGTCAGCCAGGAGGCACAAGAAGGCCATTAAGCAATCCGGCGTAGATCGGATAGTACCAAAATAAACTAAAATCGTGTGACCCAATTTAGTCATGAGTAAATAGATGTGTGACCACTCTCGTACCTTGCTATTGATCTCTTAGGGTATTTCTTCAAATCAAAGAGATGTGTCGTTCTTAACATTATGCGTTTTCTGCATCTTCAGCCACACCGTCTTTCGACTCACCGCAGCTGCTCCAACAAGGGAAGCATACACCAAAAGGGAGCTATAGTCCCCACTCAACAGTTCCTTGCATCGAATGCACGTGCATGACCAGGACAGCCACAACAACTGTAGGGCCATCGACAAGTCAGCACATGATTGTCACCCCTATGGATGGTGGCCAGATAGGTTGTACCCTCAACTTACTTGTGTGGAATATTTATGGATTCGTTATTCATCTAAGCATGGAAAATAGATTATCACATTTCACTGTATATTCATGCTGATCTGTTACGGGTCTTGTTCAGGAGTTAAGGTTGTTCCATAGTTTAGGTAAGGGACTTGTTCTTTAGGTAACGTTGTTCCATAGTTATCATCCATTAGCCAATGTTATCCCACAGGCTGGTGATTATAGTATTATACCACATCTAGTATTACCTATGTTGTTCTTTAATACTTTTGTGTGCCATCTAGTTAATCTCGAGTACAAACGATACATATTCTGTAGCTTTCATCTGTGTTCTCCCTTTAGTTTTTGAGACATGTTGCTGCTAGTTAACCCCAATCCTACTATTTATGTCATCTCCTGCAGGCACTCATTACATAAATCTAACTACTAGTTGTCTTCAATGTATGTCAGATATAATTGCAGACACTGATATATCCACAAGAACCTCACGGAGCAATGTAAAGGCCAATAAACTTGATGTCAATGATACCCAATATGATGGAACACGTAAAGGCAGTTCTTCAGAAGACTTGCATCCTGTTCACCCCACAAGGTCCTTGCTCTAACTTGGCCCGTGATATGGGTACAACATGCATATAATGTCCTGGAGTGTATCTACTCTGTTGCAATGCCATGTGCTTAGCATGCTGATCATGCATGTAAATATGTTATGCCTTCTTGTTTCTCAGTACCTATTCCATTCATGATAACATGTTTTCAAATTGAAGTACTGTCATTCTACTATATCACAATTAATGCCAGCCGCTTAATTTGGACATCATGCTTCTGAATATCTTATGCATTGTTATTCATCGGTATGTACTTCATATGTCTACCATACCATGTTCTTTTACATTGAATTGTTATTCTAGTGGTCTGTTGCAATGCCATCCTAGTTTCCCAATCATACATGTGTATGTTGCCTTAGTTTTTTTTGTATGTATTCTGCTAGCATACAGTTTTACATTCAACTAGTGTTTTTTTACTATGTTGTCCTGTCGTATCCCTAGCTCTTACACCATACTCCCTCCGTCCGGATTACATGTTGCCGAAATGGATAAAAAAGGATGTATCTAGAACTAAAATACGCCTAGACCCATCCATTTTTTCGGATGGAGGGACTACATTTCAACATGTCATGCCTTTTTATTCTTCAGTACCTATTACATCTCTCTGCTATAGCATGTTTTATAATTGAAGAACCATTCTTCTATACAAGGCATGCAAGGTGAAGACGGCTATGTTAGAATATGAAGGGTTACAAACAAGGTCTTTGCAAAAGATCCAAACGCCAGGAGATAGTAAACCAAATCCAGTTTTTATAGATACTGCCCCAGCACAGAGAAACCCAACTCCTACTCATAATAAGAAGATTCCAATGTCCATCGAACTAGTCCGCTCCACTCCGGCAAAAATATGATAACTCCATTCTAAGAAGCATGTGTGTATCCTCGCATCATGAAATTTTATAGCATGCTGATCATATTTTCTACATGTTTCTTACCCATCTCTCTTTTAGAAAATAAGCTTAACAGATGGAAGAATTTATGCACTGGTATCGTGTGTGAGGAAAGTATCTTGCAGGAATTCTCTATGCTCCAATGCAGATGTAAGTACCTGTTGTATATCACTATATTTTTACATCAGCATGTATTTTGTTAATCGGTGTGAATCCAACCTTTATCTGATCTAAATTTAGTTGTCGCACAATGTATGATTAAAGGCTACAATGTTGATTTTTGTAAGGAAAAATGCCTGGTAGCTTTGCATACTGAGCTGCATGAGTGTACTATCTCATATCAGTGGGTTTGAATACTTTGGTTCTGCAGTGGGTTTTCAGTGTTTTTTTACTGTGTTGTCCTGTCGTATCCCTGGCTCTTACATCATACTCCCTCTGTCCGGATTACATGTCGCAGAAATGGATAAAACTAGATGTATCTAGAACTGAAATACGCCTAGACCCATCCATTTATTTCCGGATGGAGGGAATACATGTCAATATGTCATGCCTTTCTATTCTTCAGTACCTATTCCTTCTCTGTTGTAGCATATTTTATAATTGAAGCACCATTCTTCTATATAACGCATGCAAGGGGAAGACGGCTACATTAGAATCTGAAGGGTTACAAACCAGGTCTTTGCAAAAGATCCAAATGCCAGGAGATAATAAACAAACTCCATTTTTTATAGATACTACTCCAACACAGAGAAACCCAACTCCCACTAATAATAAGCAGATTCTAGTGGCCAAAGAACTAGTCCGCTCCAGTCCAGCAAAAGAATGTCACTCCATTCTAAGAAGCTTGTGCATATCCTTGCATCATGAAATTTTATAGCATTCTGATCATATTTTATACATGTTTCTTACCCATCTCTCTTTTAGAAAATAAGGTTAAACGATAGAAGACTTCCTCCATTGGGATTGTAGTCAAGGAAAATATCTTGCAGGAATTCTCTGTGCTCCAATGCTGATGTAAGTACCTGTTGTATATCACCTATTTTTTTACATCAGCATGTATTTTGTTAATCGGTGTGAATCCAACCTTTATCTGATCCAAAATTAGTTGTAGCTAAATTTTAAAGGCGCCAATGTTGATTTTTGTAAGGAAAACTGCCTTGTAGTTTTGCATACTGAGCTGCATGAGTGTACTATCTCATATCATGCACATTACTGAATTGTAGTGCTGCTCTGGTTACCCATTCATTCATTGTGTCAATGTTGCTTTCGTATTACGTTTCCTGGCTGATGATAGCTGTGCATTATTGTGTTAATTTGGTGTAGGTAGTTTCCCAAACATTCATTGTGTCAATTTTGCTTTCCTATTATCTGACTTGGCCAATGATAGCAATGCTAGTGTGTTAATTTGGTGCAGGCTGCTGAAGATAAGAAGACAAACTCTGAAAACAGCAAGGCAAACCCATTGTTTCTTTCCAATAAATCTAGGCCAGGTAATATGGCAATAACTCATGATTCATCTGTTTGGTTCCCCCCCTAATTTATGTTATGATGAAGTGGCAGAGACACTCTCCACTATCAATAATACAAGCCTGCCAAAATTGCAATCTGAATCTTTTCAGTTTCCTCTATCTCGAATGCAATGGAAAAAATATATGTTTCTGAACGAATTAATGGCGGAAGCAATGATGGAAATGGTGGAGGGGTCAGAGGTGCGCATTCGTGCGCAACAACAACTGATCAATGTTTTCAGAGACAATGTAGCAAAGCAACAAGAACTTGCCGACATGCTTATGGGCGTCATCTGTGCTGAGGTTGCAGATTGTGACATTGTAGATCATTAGGTTGTGTTCATTTATTTGCACTGGCATCAATCTTTGATTGCCCAGTGGATGTAATTTCCTGTAATGTATGCTGGATGTGCAACGTTTTCCCCCGTATGCCATACCTTTGCTTGATCGGTTTTGATCCTGTGCATAATTTCTCGTTGTAATGGGCTCAAATTATCTATTTCTGCCTAAAGACATGTACGAATTTTAGTGGGCCCATTAAGTTAATGGGTCATTACCAGGCCGAAAGTTAATGGTCAGCCGTCTTACCTCCCGGGTCGTTAACAGGCTGACATCAAAGCAGGCAACAGGTGGACCCATTTGATTTCACGGGTCGTTAACAGTCTGTTACTAAGGTCGGGCTACATATGGCCCAACTATATTGTGTGCCTTTAGCAGGCCGAAAGAGACAGCGGGCTGGTACTGGACCATGAAGAGCATGGGCCGCTAAGAGGCTGAAAGTTAGGTTAATACTATAAATGGCCCAATTGTGTTGTGGGCCTTTAGCAGGCCGAAAGAGAATCTGGGATGGTATTGGACTATGAAGGGCATGGGCCGTTAAAAGGCCAAATCTTAGGTCCAACTACAAATGGCGCAACTCATTTATGGGTCATCAACAAGCTGAAAGACACATGGTTGGGAATTGGCCCAACACTTAAATGGGTCGATATAAGGCCGAAACTCAAGTCCAACTACAAATGGCCCAACTGATTTGTGGGCCGTCAACAGGCTAAAAGACACACCGGGCCGGAAATTAGCCCAACACTTAAATGGGTCGCTAAAAGGCCGAAAGATGTACATCCTGAAAATTGGCCCATCCCTTGAATGGGCCATTAACAGGCCAAAATCACATCGGGCCGATATTGAGCCCAAATATATAGCAGGCTGTTAACGGGCTCAAACTGACAATGGGCTGCAATGGTGTCAAATCTTTAATGGGTCATTGACGGGCCGAATTGGCACATCTCGTATGGGCCGTGGGCTTAAATGGACCTGACACAAGTAGGCCTTATATGGTCGGCCTGCTAATTTTTACTGGGCCGACCTTTTTCACCGGAATGGGCCACTATTAGGTCGTGCCACGTGTCAACCTATCATAGGTACCTCCTGTCCAATGAGAGGATGACTCTGTCCCAATGGTGAGGCAACACGTGCTTCCTCCAGCCAATTAGAATTTTACACGTGGAAATTTCCCATTGGTCCGGGCTGTTAACGGGTTATTGGATCGAAAACCAGACCTGATAGCTTAACGGCATTCCGTTATGGTGGATGCCACGTGTTGGTCACCCTTGACAAAAGCACTTCTGTGATGACCAATTTATCGTGATGGAAGTGGACACTTCCGTGATGATAATTTTGGTAATGTCATGGAACACTTCTACGACAGCACATGTATGACTATCTTGATTCTATCATAAAATCATCATGGATGTACATGCATGACAGAAAACGCGACCTACTGTGACAAACACGTATCATCACAGAAGTGTATGTTTTTTGTAGTGTACAAAATCGGTTTTACAGAAAGGAATAACATATACGGACACCTATACTTGCCATCCACACATACGGGAGTCCCCATCGGACACGAGAGATAATCTTCTGTCTTCTATCTTGACGGCCTATTAGTCCGACCCACATTGATAGACTGGACGCACGAGGAACCCCTAGTCCAGGACTCCCACAGTAGCCCCTGAACCAGTCTTCAATGATGATATTATTCGGCGTTCAGATTGTCTTCCGAATTGCAAGGCGGGTTCCTTGAAGAATACACATCAGTTTTCCTCCATAAAAGAATTGTATCCGGCTTTTCATAATAAACACAACCCTTAGCCACAAAGGCAGGATATAAAAAATAAGAATAGTGTCTTTTACTGACAACTTTTTCGATGAAGCGTCAGACTTGACCCTTCGGTATTTTGAACAATTTTTCTACCCCGCGTTTCGTGTTTCGAGGCCACGCCTCATTGGCACGTTCTGTAAAACAGAGATCACGCCCACTTAATATGGGATTGCATATCAATGATATTTGGGTAATCCAACCATTTGTGGCACACGCATTCATTAGGAATAGCCGAGATTCAAGGCACGAGTGGGGGGTGATTGGTATTTTTACTGCCTATAATAGGGCAACAGATCCTCACTTTTTCCCCACGCCTTCACATCTCCTCAGCCATCCAATCCCCCAAGCTCTCTGTGCCTGCAAATTCTCCGTCTTTCCCACCACCACTACCACCTCCTCCGAGCATGGCCGGAGCTGGCTCCAAAGGCAAGTGGGAGGCTTCCTCCATGACGGAGAGGGGATAAAAGATCTCCAGAGTGCGGGGTACCTCGTCGCTGATATCAAGCATAGGCTTCCCCCCGAAGGTCAAGTCATTCCCACTCTAGAGCTCGGCGAACTGGTCGTCTTCCTTCCCCATTTCCTTAGAGGGTTAGGTTTTCCACTCCACTTGTTCGTCCGCGGACTCATGTACGACTACGGGCTAAATTTCCATGATCTAGCCCCAAACTCATTCCTCCACATCCCAGCGTTCATTGTCGTGTGTGAGGCTCTCCTCCATGTCCACCCACACTTCAGTATGTGGCTCAAGGTCTTCAATGTGAAGCCGACGGTGGTCGACGGTAGCACGCGAACTGCGGCGGAGCTATGATTAGCAAGTTGTAGAACACCACATGTCCCAACGGGGTCCTTTCTGGAGACCATGAAGATTTGGCAACAGGAGTGGTTCTACATCACCGATCCGCGCCAGTCTGGAGTTCAGATCCGGACCCCCCATGAGGCTCACCTCCTGGAACGTGAAGGGCCTCAACTGGGGGTCCCACACGGAGGTGTTGGCACTTCAAACGCGCATCACCAACGTGATGGGGAAGAACATTCGTCTAACCGACATGGTTCAAATCATGCTCTTCTGCCACATTCTCCCCTGCCAGCGCTGGGCTGCCCCCATGTGGGAATTCAAGCTGGAGGAGCTGCGGATGATACAACACTTCCTCGGCACCATGCATGAGGGAATGTGGAAGCTGCTTTTCAAGGTGCAAAAGAGCAGCTGACCCATGGAGACCGAGGACATCATCCTCAACACCACGTATCAAGCCTCTCCAGTAAGTGTTCGATATTTCTGATGATATACCTAGTTCATATACATATTCGATCTATGCCTAAGTCATCAACCCATCTTTCGGTACAGGGCTGGACCAAGAAGTTGGAGCGGATCAAGTATCCGGCTCCACTGCTTGAAAACCCAGTCACTCCTCAGGTGGAGGAGATGCTGGTCCCGGTGCCTTATCACCCAAGAAGAAGAGCAAGGGGCCCAAGAATGGGCCCCGCTGCAAAGGCCCTCTAGAAGCTGTGTCAGGAGAGACCGAGCGCATCTCATCCCACGAGGAAGACGAGGACGAAGAGGAGGAGGGGAGGAGGAAGAGGACATGGTGAGCAACTCCCCCCTCAAAACGAAGAGGGGAAAGAGAACAACCTCCAAGAACCTGGAGGGGGCGATGCCAAAGAAGGGGAGGGTGATCCTCTCGGATAGTTCGGACTCGAAGTCCGAACATAGCCCAGAGAGGGCCCCAAGGGAAAAGCCCCTGCCCTAAATGTAAGTGTCTGAAACTTACTTGTTTAATTATCACTTTAATCTGCACCTTTCTTGCCCAAACTTTTATGCTTTTTAGCCCTCCGCGCAAGATCCCGATCCCCTCTTCTTCGACGGGGAACTCTCTTGCCCCTGGGGAGGCAGAGAGTGACGACCCATCTCGCGCCCTCTCTCCCTCAGCCATGGAGGACACCGAGGTGTCATCCCAAAGGCCATCTCCTGGCTGGGGAGGGGCAGATGAGACCGTCTAGAAGGTGCCTGCGGACAACACTTTGGACGCTGCAGAGCGGGGCACGGTGGTCCCCATCACCATCGAGGGTGGGGGCCTTCAACAACCCGAACCATCGCCGAACACCGTCCTAGAGACCAGTACGGCTCCGGATTTGGACAAACACCCCCCTTTGAAAGAGGGAGGAGGAGTGGGAGCTCTGTCGCCTCTGCTAATCCGGACGCCGCTGACACTACGCGGGTGGCACTGCAACATGCCTCTATCATAGAAGAAAACTGCACCCTGACGGCTGCGGTTATGGAAAGGTTCGGTCCATGAATAGCGGACTGACCAAAGCTTTGATCAGCCTATTGGCAGGTTTTGAGGTAAGCGAAGTAATATTCTTTACTAGCTTTATTTTTTGTACACATATATGTGTTGGGCGAAACCCATGTGTAGACAGTAGCCCTTGAGACTGTGTCTGGATTAGGACAAAACCGGACAGAGGATCACAAACAGGTTCATAACATGTCGTATATATTGCTTAGACATGCTTCGATGTTAGCAGCTACTGCCCAAGCTGTGGAGATAGCCGAGCTCAATCGGAAGCTTCGGCTATCCAACGAGGAACTCGACCGCATCAACAAGTGGTTTAATGAAACCCAAGGTATGTGAAAGTACTTCATACCCTAGAATGATATCTGTATTTAGTCATGTAAACTGAGTGAAAAATGGTTGAAAACACTCACAGTTGGCGCAGCCGAGGTCGAGTTCCTCAAGAGCGCCCTCGCCGAAACCAGAAAGGAGGCGGAGGTGAGCAAGGCGGCCATAGAAAAAGCGGCCAAGGCTTTAGAGGAAGAGAAAACCACCCGCCGAAAACATGAGGCACGGGTGGGGAGGTTGAGCAGGAGCTGAAGGACGCCATCGCAAGGTGTGAGTCCTTGGAGCAGAAGAGTTCGGAGCAAACCTCTGAGCTCACCAGAGCTATGGAGAACCTGAAGGAGGCCCGAGTTGATGCCCAGGGCACTCGCCAGGAGATCCAATCGGGGAAGGAGATTGCGGTTGTTAAGGCCTTTATCATGCAGAGTAGATATACTAGTAAGAGATATATTTTACTGACCAGAGTTTGGAGTTCTCCAAGCGCCTTTGCCGATCTGCCGAGGATTATTGTGGATGCTGCCGCATTCTTCCGAGCCAAAGAGGGGAGCTCGATGGAGAAGTTGTTCTGGTCGTAGTACCTTGCGCCATAACTTCTAGTGCCCCTAAGCGACCAGCTGAAGCAGCTGTCTGAGCTGCACAGGGTGGCCGAACTGGCCACGAAGGATGTTATAGTCCACTTGTGGCCGACCGAATCCATCCCTAGCAGTCACTTCGGACTTGTGAAGAGGCTGGTGGAGGCGCTTCTTCGGATCGATGCGCTTAAGCGGTCGTCCTGCATTGAAGGTGCCTGGATGGCCTTCTCCCATGTCAAGGTGCAGTGGGCAAAGATGAAGGCCACCAAAATTGCCACCGCAGGGCCGCCTGAAGAGAAAGAGCACCGGCGGCCAGAGAAGTACTTTGACAAGGTTCTCGAGGGAGCCCGCATTATGGAGGGCCAGTGTTTGAAGGACGTCCTCTTTGAGTAGGTGAGTCCTGTTTGTAAGAGTCATGTAATGAACTCCTGGTGTATGATAGTTGTGATTATGCTTTATTATTAGTTTATCCTCCTATTTTGTTACCAGTCGTCAGCTTCAGCCCCCACGTAAATATTATAGGGGTGTTCGGTAACGCATGACTGCACTTTATCCAATGGCTTGGTCCGATGTAGGAGGCATCTTGCAAGGTGAACTAGGCAATCAGACTATGCGGCTTTAGCACTTTCACTTAGCCATAAGAGTCCACTGATGGCGCTAAGTACTAGCCCCTCGTTGCATGAACGGCAATCTAGAGTGTGGCGCCTTTGCAAGGCAACTGGTCGAAAAGCCAGCCCCTCGTGTAATAAGACATAAATCGTGAACAATTTGTAGTATAACACTAAGTCACCGGATCGCTGACCCGCTCTCGCTTATCATGAAGGTCAGTGTTCGACTTTCTCCACTGAGGTACTTAACCAGACGAACCGAAAATATCAGTAGTTCTCCCTTTACTACCTTAGCCGAACTTGCGGAATGTAAGGTGGTAAACATAGGAGCCGGACAACCCAACTATAGACCAGAGACATGATTCGGAGCTGATGCATATAGTGCCATATCCGAGACGCACAAGAGTTCCCTATAGGTGTTCGGGCTTAAGAATTTGACTGGGTCGAATACAGCCCCGGGTACTAAGACCGTGTCGATCCACGTACGTCAGTCAAACATAAGGGGGAACACAAATGACTAGGAAAAAACCCAAGACCCAACCAAGAAGGTGATAATCATCTGCGTCCTTTATATCTTTATTGATACGTCGATGACAAACAATGTCGTTCGATATTAAGGTCATATTACATGCCCAAAGAGAAAAAGAAAAGATTTTACATAAGGGAAAGTCTAACACAGGGCCTAAAAATCATAGTTCAGAAAAAAAATCCAACGATGCCCTGCAGCATGTCTGCGCCTTTTCTCCTCAGTAGTGAGTCCTTTGAGAGGAGTATTTGATGGTTGAGATGCGCCAGCCTTAAAAGGATCTCCTGCGACAACCATCTTGCAAGTAGGGCTCTTGATGAACCTGCGTTAAAAGGGAAAAAAGATATATGCGGTCCATCTATGGTCAAGCCATGCAATGGACCTCTTCTGCAGTGTGCCTCTGGTACCGCCCAAGGTATTTTTAGTGGGTAATCGTGTACGCGTGGTACAAAAGCCACAACCTGGTGGGGGCGATCAGCGGAGGCCGAACTGCTAATCAATGTCCGGATCTGTTGATTTATCACTATTATGCATGGATCGGACTCGTTTGGATACGTCGCTGGCTTTATTGGCCAGTGAACTGTTCGGCTTGATAATGCTGCCATATACTTCGGCTGCAATGGCTGCAGTGTGCTATTCAGTATGGAGTGAGCACTCCATATTACCATTGGTTGTAATAATGCCACGAGGTCCAGGCATTTTAAGCTTCAGGTAAGTGTAGTGCGGGATTGCATTGAAGCGGGCGAAACCAGTTCATCCGAGCAGTGCATGGTATCCACTACAGAAGGAGACGATGTCGAAGATTAACTCCTCATTGCGGAAGTTATCTGGGGAGCTGAATACTACCTCCAGTGTAATTGAGCCCGTACAGCGGGCCTCCACTCCAGGTATCACACCTTTAAAGGTCGTGTTACTAGGCTTGATTCGTGATGGGTCGATCCCCATCTTACGGACATTATCTTGATAGATCAGGTTGAGGATACTTCCTCCGTCCATAAGGACTCTAGTGAGGTGGTATCCGTCAATGGTTGGATCAAGAACCAGGGCGGCTGAACCCCCATGGCGGATACTGGTTGGGTGGTCCCTGCGATCAAAGGTGATCGGACAGGCTGACCATGGGTTAAACTTGGGAGCGACAGGCTCTACGGCATAGATGTCCCGTAATGCACGTTTACGCTCCCTTTTAGGGATACGAGTGACATATATCATGTTCACTGTCTTTACCTCGGGGGGAAACTTTTTCTGACCGCCGGTGTTCGGCCGACGTTGCTCATCATCGTCTTCGCTTGGAGGCCATTTCCCTTGTGTTCGGTATTTATCTTACCGGCCTGTTTGAAAACCCAACAATTCCCGTTGGTGTGATTTCCAGGCTTATCGGGGGTGCCATGAATCTGATAGGGCCTCTCGAGGACTTTATCTAAGCTGGATGGCCCGTCTTTGTTGCCTTTGAAAAGTTTCTTCCGCTGACCGGACTTAGGACCACTGAATCCGGCATTGACTGTCGTATCGTCTACGTCGTCGTTGTTGTTGTTCCAAGGTTTGTTTTTATTGTGGTGAGGTTTACAATTGTCGTCCCGCACCTCGGAGGTGCCGAAGTCACCCAAGCTATTGCTTCTACGGGCCAACCAGCTGTCTTTACCCGCACAAAAGCGGGTCACGAGTGTCGTTAAGGCTGCCATGGTCTTCGGCTTTTCCTGCCCAAGGTGTCGGGCGAGCCATTCATCACGGACGTTGTGCTTAAAGGCCTCTAAGGCTTTGGCGTCTGGACAGTCTACGATCTGGTTCTTTTTAGTTAAGAACTGGTTCAAAGCTTGCGAGCTGATTTGGCTGGCTGCTGAATTATCTGAGTCAAGTCATTAGCATCCGGTGGCGGGACATTAGTGCCCTGAAAGTTAGCCCTAAAAGCATCTTCCAAGTCTTCACGGATTCTAATGGAGTTTTCTGGGAGGCTGTTTAGCCAGTGTCGTGCTAGTCCTTGCAGCTTTAGATGAAGATATTTAATGGCGTGGAGATCATCTCCTCGAGCCATGTGAATGTGGAGAAGAAAATCTTCAATCCAGACGGCCGGATGCGTCGCTCCATCATACTGTTCGATGTTTACGGGTTTAAACCCTTCCGGAAACTAGTGCTTCATGACCTCATCGGTAAAGCATAGGGGGTGTGCAGCCCCTCTATATCATGTAATGTCGTGGCGGAGATCGGCTGACATCTAGGTTTGGTTAAGAACATAGTAACGGTCGTCACGCCGGGCTTCATAGCCATTGTCTCACGCCGGGGCATGGCCCCTTGATCCTTAGATTGATCTAGTCTAACTAGCCTTATTGGCAAGGTCGCGTTGCAAGTCGTAAGTGTATCCCGCGGCTGTCGTCTCCCTGCCTCTTCGGCGAGGGGTGCGGGTTGGTGTTCGGCTTGACATGCCGTTTTATCCCGCCCACATGGTGGTCGGTCTGGTTGGTCCGCCTGATTATACTTCGATGGTATTGGCTCAAGGGCTTCATCGTTGAATTGTGGCAGCAGCTTACGCTTAGGGTAACTTTTAACAGGTCACTCGTGGCCGTATTCCTCAGCGTCCAGGACCTTAGTCCACCTTTCATTCAACGTATCTTGCTCGGCTTTGAGTTGTTGCTTCTTCTTCTTCAGGCTCCGGGTTGTAGCGATGAGCTGTGCTTAAAGCATTCTTGGTCGAGGGGTTCTTCTGGGACGATAAAATCTTCGTCGCCGAGGCTAACCTCCTCTACGGTTTCTGGCATATAGTTGCTGTTCTCCGAATCCTCGTGATCAGCGTGTCCAGGACTATATTCACCCTCTTCCCTCTCATCTTGTTCGGACATGGGCTTGATGAGGTATTCAGGATCTTTGGTGTTGTCCAGAGTCTCACTATCTCCGGTGCCGGTGTTGTTATTCTTCGCCCGACGCAACCGTGAGTGGCGCCACTGACATTGGCGCTTTGATGGTTTATCGACTGGTTTCTCCTCATCTGGGCTCGGATTATCCTCGTCATTGTTTTTATCCGGAGTGTCCACCATGTACACATCATAGGTTGAGGTGGCCGTCCAACGCCCCGTGACGGGTGGGACTTGGCTTGGTTCGGCATCGGCATCGTCTTCCATGCCGTCAATGTCTTCGGACGCATAGTCCAACATGTCAGTTAAGTCCTCGACATTGTCTATTACATGGGTGGTGGCTAGGGCATAAAATTCCCCACTCTCAGCCCCAGTGCAAGCTGGGTACCGTTTGGAGGTAAGGACTCCATGATGGCGAGAGACTGCCTCAAACCCAATGCTTCATCTAAGAGCGGACGCGGGACCGGAAACTACAGATCTGCCGGGCTAAGTTCGGCATGGGACACCTGGTCGGGCCCGTGGAGTGCAAACCTCGGCAATTCGGGATGGTTGCCCAGAGCCAAGTCTAAGATTTCATCTGGGTCTTTGGTCGGGAGTTCCACAAGGGGAAGAAGTTCGGCGGGGTCATGCTCCCGTCTTTGGACAGTAAGACCTGCCCCGGATCTAAGGCCAAGGCTTGTGTGGATGTCGACCCCTGGACAGGATCTGACGGGGGATCCGAAGAGTGTTCTCGACGGGGACACAGAGTGGCAGCCAAGGCCACGAACCCGTCGAAGACTAGGTCTCCTCGAATGTCAGCAACGTAGTTCAGGTTTCCGAACCTGATCTGGTGGCCGGGGGCATAACTATCAACTTGCTCGAGGCAGCCGATCGAGTTGGCTCGAAGCGCGAAGCCACCAAACACAAAAACCTGCCAAGGGGTAAAGATTTCCTTGTACGCAGCATCATTGTTGATGAAGAGGTGAGCCATCGATCCTTCTATTGACGATACAGCGGAGCTCTCAATGAAAGCACCAATGTCGGTGTCAAAACCGCAGATCTCGGGTAGGGGGGCCCAAGCTATACGTCTGAGGATCAATGGTTACTATGGACAAATGACAGAGTGTTTACCCAGGTTTGGGCCCTCTTGGTGGAGGCAAAACCCTACTCCTGCTTTATTATATTCGAGGGTGTGGAAGTTACAAGAGTTGATCTACCTCGAGATCGATTCGGCTAACCCTAGATTAGCTAGCCTAGCAATGTTATGATGCTACCTCCGATCTACCCTCCGGTTTATATAGACACTGGAGGGGCTTAGGGTTGTACAAAGTCGGTTTTACAGAAAGGAATAACATATCCGGACACCTATACTTGCCATCCATGCATACGGGAGTCCCTACCAAACACGAGAGATAATCTTCTGTCTTGTATCTTGACGGCCTATTTGTCCGGCCCACATTGATAGACCGGATACCCAAGGGCCCCCTAGTCCAGGACTCCCACACCGGTACAAATATTGAACACAAGATATGAAGTAGGGTTTGAGAGGAGATGGTTCTGTTGAAGATGTTGTTGGAGATTGCCCTCCCCGAGATGGGAGAGTTGTTGGTGATGGTGATGACGATGATTTATCCCTCCGGAGGGATGTTCCCCCGACGGAATCGCTCCGCCGGAGGGCAAAAGTGCTCCTGCCCAAGTTCTGCCTCACGACGACGGCGCTTCGTCTTGAAAGTCCTCTCTCTATTTTTTCTAGTTAAAATGACTTAAATACAAGAAGAGGGGCACTGGAGGTGGGCTGCGCTGAGCACAACCCACCAAGGCACTCCTGGGGGCCCTAGCGCGCCCTGGTGTCTTGTGCTCACTAGGTAGCCCCCTACAGTAATTACTTGCTCCATTATTTCTCATTTATTCCATAAAAATTCCTCGTGAAGTTTCAGCTCATTTGGAGTTGTGCAAAATTGGTAGCCTAGCATAGCTTTTTCAGGTCCAGATTCTCAGCTGCCGGAATTCTCCCTCTTTGTGTGAACCATGCAAATTATGAGGGAAAGGCATTATAATTACTCCAAAAAGCTTTATTATGCATAAAAACAATATAAATAACAGTAGGTAAACATGATGCAAAATGGACGTATCAGGTACCGGTGTGAGATGTATCAATAGTAGTCTTTACACCGGTTTTGGCATACATAGTGGACGACTTTAGTGCTATTAGTTCTATGTTACTAAATTTGTGCATGTACACACCTGTTAGTTTCAATTTGCTGTCATCCAAACACTATCGCTATGTTGTTGCAAATATATTTACCTTCCTCATAAAATGTTCCGTTTCTTTTTTATAGTACATGAGTAAGAACTTGTAGCGTTGTTGTAGTTAATTATAGCTTCTGATGTTTCAGAATTTGGTCGTTGTCTCAGTAGCAATTAATTCATTTGCACATTGATCGTTCTTAGAAGATATGTCATAATTAACTTGTTTCTTCAGTTTTTCAAATTAAGTATTGGTGATTTTCTATGTTACTATAAACCCATTTCCCCTACAATTGTTACTGATCTAATTTTAAATATTATAGGATGAGCGGAAGTGTTCTTACTTTGAGTGGGTTGATCAAGAGTGGCCACAGTCTTTGAAGATGTGCCTAACAAAGCTCTGGAGCATGTATGAGGGAGAGAACAGAGGTAGGCTTAATTACAGGAAGTGTTGTCAACTCTAAAGAATATTTGAAGATGTGGGATAAAAAGAGGAAGGTGGAGAATGAGCCCAGATTTTTTAAATCAGACTTCACTAAGATGGTGTTGGTGAAGGAGAAGGCACTTTCCCAGTTGGCCAGTGCAAAATAGGTTCTTACTGAACTGAAATCAGAGGTGGATAAGACGAGCCTGGATGATGTCGATTAGGGAAATGGATATATTGTTCAATATTGTTCTTATGAAGCTGAACTAGCTATATGCTGTATTGTGTTGTTTTTAGGTAGCTATCGTATTGTGATGTTAAAATATATTTATGTGCCTGATATGAAATTGACAAACAGTTGTTTGATATGAAATGTGAATTTGCGTAATACTAGAATTATTAATTGTAAACTAATAAACCTGCTAAATGGGTCATGGACTTTGCAAACTGTTAGGGATATAACTATTGGGTATGACCCGCCCAGGAGGGGCCGGGTCATACCACTGGTGGTTGCTACGTCTTGAGCTTGTGTTGGTTTTCCTTGAAGAGGAAAGGGTGATGTAGCACAGTAGCGTAAGTATTTCGCTCAGTTTTTGAGAACCAAGGTATCAATCCAGTAGGAGGCTCCTCACAAGTCCCACGAACCTACACAAACAAACAAAGAACTCGCAACCAACGCGATAAAGGGGTTGTCAATCCCTTCATAGCCACTTGCGAAAGTGAGATCTGATAGAGATAATGATAAGATAAATATATTTTTGGTATTTTATAATATAGGTGCAGAAAGTAAAGATGCAAATAAAAGTAGATTGAAAGCTTATACGATAAAAGATAGACCCGGGGGCCATAGGTTTCACTAGTGGCTTCTCTCAAGATAGCATAAGTATTACGGTGGGTGAACAAATTACTATCGAGCAATTGATAGAAAAGTGAATAATTATGAGATTATCCAGGCATGATCATGTATATAGGCATCACGTCCATGGCAAGTAGACCGACTCCTACCTGCATCTACTACTATTACTCCGCACATCGACCTCTATCGAGCATGCATCTAGAGTATTAAGTTCATAAGAATAGAGTAACGCATTAAGAAAGATGACATGATGTAGAGGGATAAACTCAGGAAATATGACATAAACCCCATCTTTTTATCCTCGATAGCAATAATACAATATATGCCTTGCAACCCTTTCTGTCACTGGGTAAGGACATCGCAAGATTGAATCCAAAGCTAAGCACTTCTCCCATGGCAAGAAAGATCAATCTAGTAGGCCAAACCAAACTGATAATTCGAAGAGACTTGCAAAGATAACTCAATCATACATAAAAGAATTCAGAGAAGATTCAGATATTACTCATAGATAAACTTGATCATAAACCCACAATTCATCGGATCTCGACAAACACACCATAAAAAGAGTTTACATCAAATAGATCTCCACAAGAGAGGGGGAGAACATTGTATTGAGATCCAAAAAGAGAGAAGAAGCCATCTAGCTAATAACTATGGACCCGAAGGTCTATGGTAAACTACTCACAACTCATCGGAAGGGCTATGGTGTTGATGTAGAAGCCCTCCGTGGTGGATTCCCCCTCCGGCAGAACACCGGCGACAGCTCTAGGAAGGTTACGGTTGCGGAAATATTTCTTCGGTGGCTCCCTAGATGTTTTCGAGGTACATAGGTATATATAGGAGCAAGAAGTACGTCGGTGGCCGCTTGAGGGGCCCAGGAGACAGGGGGGCGCGTCCTCCTATCTCCTGGCCGCCTCGATTGCTTCTTGACTTGCACTCCAAGTTCTCCGGATCACGTCCATTCCAAAAATTACGCTCCCGAAGGTTTCATTCCGTTTGGACTCCATTTGATATTCGTTTTCTTCAAAATACTGAAATAGGCAAAAAAAATAGCAATCCGGGCTGGGCCTCCGGTTAGTAGGTTAGTCCCAAAAATGATATAAATGTGTAAAATAAAGCCCATAAACATCCAAAATAGGTAATATAATATCATTAAACAATCAAAAATTATAGATACGTTGGAGATGTATGAGGCATCCCCAAGCTTAATTCATGCTCGTCCTCGAGTAGGTAAATGATAAAAACAAAGTTTTTGATGTGGAATGCTACCTAGCATAATTCTCAATATAATTTTATTTATTGTGGCATGAATGTTCAGATCCAAAATGATTCAAGAAAACAGTTTATAAAACATAAAAATTAATAATACTTTGAAGCATACTAACAAATAATCATGTCCTATCAAAATAGCATAGCCAAAGAAAGCTTGTCCCTACAAAACCATATAGTTAGGCCATGCTTCATTTTCATTACACAAAATACTCCGATCATGTACAACCCTGATGACGAGCCGAGCAATTGGTTCATCCTTTTTAACACGCTTTAGCTTTTTTCAACTCTTACGCAATACATGAGCGCAAGCCATGGACATAGCACTATGGTGGTATATGGTGGTGGTTGTAAGGACAATAGGGAGAAGATAGTCTCACATCAACTAGGTGTATCAACGGGCTATGGAGATGCCCAGTAATAGATATCAATGTGAGTGAGTAGGGATTGCCATGCAACGGATGCACTAGAGCTATTAATGTATGAAAGCTCAAGAAAAGAAACTAAGTGGGTGCATCCAACTTGCTTGCTCACGAAGACCTAGGGCATTTTGAGGAAGCCCATCATTGGAATATACAAGCCAAGTTCTATAATGAAAAATTCCCACTAGTATATGAAAGTGACAACATAGGAGACTCTCTATCATGAAGATCATGGTGCTATTCCAAAGCACAAGTGTGGAAAAGAGATAGTAGCAATTTTCCCTTCTCTCCTTTTCTCTCATTTTTTTTCTTTTTCTTCTTTTTTCTTTCTTTCCTTTTTTTCTTTTCTTTTTTTTCTTTTTTTTCTTTTTTGGTGGGCTTCTTTGGCCTCTTTTATTTTTATAAAGTCTGAAGTCTCATCCCGACTTGTGGGGGAATCATAGTCTTCATCATCCTTTCCTCACTGGGACAATGCTCTAAGTATGAAGATCATCACACTTTTATTGATTTACAACTCAAGAATTACAACTCAAAGCTAGAACAAGATATGACACTATATGAATTCCTCCGGCGGTGTACCGGGATATGCAATGAATCCAGAGCGACATGTATGAAAATTATGAAGGTGGCTTTGCCACAAATACGATGTCAACTACATGATCATGCAAAGAGCAATATGACAATGATGGAGCGTGTCATAATAAACGGAATGGTGGAAAGTTGCATGGCAATGTATCTCGGAATGGCTATGCAAATGACATAATAGGTAGGTATGGTGGCTGTTTTGAGGAAGGTAAATAATGGGTGCATGCTACCGACGAAAGTTGCGCGGTAAAAATAGAGGCTAGCAAAATGGAAGGATGAGTGTGCATATATCCATGGACTCACATTAGTCATAAAGAACTCATATACTTATTGGAAAAGTCTACTTAGCCCTCGAAGCAAAGTACTACTACGCATGTCCCTAGAAGGATAGATTGGTAGGAAAATACCATCGCTCGTCCCCGACTGCCACTCATAAGGAAGACAATCAAAAGAGCACCTCATGCAACAAATTTGTCACCCAACTTTTACCATACGTGCATGCTACGGGACTTGCCAACTTCAACATAAGTATTTCTTAATTTCATAATTATCCAGTAGCATGACTCTAACATTACTACCTTTATATATCGAAACAATTATCAAGCATCAAATTGATCCTAGTGTTTAATGCACTTTCTATGATAGTTTTTATTATACCTAACTTGGATGCTCATCATTCTAGGACCAAATTCATAACCATAGCAAATACCATGCTGTTCTAAGAGACTCTCAAAATAATATAAGTGAAGCATGAGAGACTAGCAATTTCTACAAAATTAAGCCACCGCCGTGCTCTAAAAAATATAAGTGAAGCAGTAGAGAAAAAACTATCTAGCTCAAAAGATATAAGTGAAGCACTAGAGCAAAAACTATCTAGCTCAAAAGATATAAGTGAAGCACTAGAGCAAAAACTATCTAGCTCAAAAGATATAAGTGAAGCACATAGCATATTCTAATAAATTCTAATAAAGTAGTCTTCTCCCAACAGGTGTGTGCAGCAAGGATGATTTTGTTAAACTAAAAAGCAAAGACTAATATAATACACGACGCTCCAAGCAAAACACATAACATGTGGCGAATAAAAATATAGCTCCAAGTAAAGTTACCAATGAACGAAGACGAAAGAGGGGATGCCTTCCCGGGGCATCCCCAAGCTTAGGCTTTTGGCTATTCTTGAATATCTTGGGGTGCCTTGGGCATCCCCAAGCTTAGGATTTTGCCACTCCTTATTCCATAGTCCATCAAAGCTTTACCAAAAACTTGAAAACTTCACAACACAAAACTCAACAGGAAATCTCATAAGCTCTGTTAGTGCAAAAAAGAAAAAGCACCACATAAGGTACTGCAATGAACTCATTCTTTATTTATATGGGTGTTAAACCTACTGTGTTCCAAGTTCTCTATGGTTCATACCCTTACATACTAGCCATAGATGCATCAAAATAAGCAAACAACACACGAAAGGCGGAATCTGTCAAAAACAGAACAGTCTGTAGCAATCTGTAACTAACGCAAACTTCTGGAACCTCAAAAATCCTACCAAAATAGGACGTCCAAAAGAATTTGTCTATTGATCAGAATAAAAAAGAATCCATGCAAAATCACGTTTCTGTGATTTATTGAATTTTTTCTCGTGAGTGCAAAGTTTCTGTTTTTCAGCAGAATCAAATTAACTCATATCATAGGTTATCCTATAGGTTCTACTTGGCACAAACACTAATTAAAACAAGAAAACACATCTAAACAGAGATTAGATGCAAAATTTATTAGTAAACAGGAACAAAAACAAAAAATACAAAGAAAATTGGGTTGCCTCCCAACTAGCACTATCGTTTAACGCCCCTAGCTAGGCATAAAAGCGAAGATAGATCTGTAAGTAGTGCCATCTTTGGCACTTGATTCGTAGGTAGATCGCATGATAGATTCATACGGTAATTTGACTTGCTTTCTTGGGAAGTGCTCCATGCCTCTTTAATTGAAATTGGAATCTAATATTCCCTTCCTTCATATCAATAATCGCACCAATCGTTCTAAGGAAAGGTCTACCAAGAATAATAGGGCAAGAAAGATTGCAATCTATATCAAGAACGATAAAATCAACGGGCACCAAATTTCTATTTGCAATGATTAGGACATCATTGATCCTTACCATTGGCTTTTTAATGGTGGAATCCGCAAGGTGCAAATTTAAAGAGCAATCATCAAGATCATGGAAACCTAGAATATCACATAAAGTTTTCGGAATCGTGGAAACACTAGCACCCAAATCACACAAAGCAAAACACTCATAATCTTTAAGTTTAATCTTTATAGTAGGTTCCCACTCATCATTAAGTTTTCTAGGTATAGAAACTTCCAAATTAAGTTTTTCATCAAAAGATTGCATCAAGGCATCAACAATATGTTTGGTAAAAGCTGTATTTTGACTATAAGCATGAGGAGAATTAACAACGGATTGCAACAAGGAAATACAAATCTCTAAAGAACAATTATCATAATAAAGTTCCTTGAAATCCGAGATAGTGGGTTCAATACTATTTAAAGTCTTGATCTCTCCAATTGCACTTTTACCAAATTTAGCATCAAGATCTAAAAATTCCAAATTATCGGAACGCTTTTTGACAAAAGTTGATTCACTTCCAGTCCCATTATCATCAAGATTCATATTGAAAAACAAGGATCTAATAGGGGATGCATCAATAACTTTTAGATCTTCATCATTATTTTCATGAAAACTAGAAGAACACACTTTAACAAAGCAATCTTTCTTAGCATGCAATCTAGCGGTTCTTTCTTTGCACTCGTCAATGGAACTTCTCATAGCTTTGAGAGACTCATTGATATCATGCTTAGGAGGAGTAGATCTAAGTTTCAAAGAATCAATATCGAGCGAAAGTCTATCAACATTCCTAGCCAAATCATCAACTTTGAGCAATTTTTCTTCTAGCAAGGCATTAAAATTCTTTTGAGAGACCATAAATTCTTTCACATTATTTTCAAAATCAGAGGGCATCTTACTAAAATTACCATAAGAATTATTGTAGGAATTTCCATAATTATTAGAGGAATTGCTAGGGAACGGTCTAGGATTAAAGTTTCCTCTATAAGCATTGTTTCCAAAATTATTCCTACCAACAAAATTTACATCCATAGATTCATTATTATTCTCAATCAAGGTAGATAAAGGCATATCATTGGGATCAATAGAAGCACTCTTAGTAGCAAACAATCTCATAAGCTCATCCATCTTTCCACTTAAAACATTAATTTCTTCTATAGCATGCACTTTTTTACTAGTAGATCGTTCAGTCTGCCATTGAGAATAATTAGCCATAATATTATCAAGAAGTTTTGTAGCATCTCCTAAAGTGATTTCCATAAACGTGCCTACAGCGGCTGAATCTAAAAGATTTCTAGAAGCAAAGTTCAAACCGGCATAAATTTTTTGTATGATCATCCATAAATTCAAACCATGAGTAGGGCAATTGCGAATCATTAATTTTATTCTTTCCCAAGATTGGGCAACATGCTCATGATCAAGTTGTTTAAAATTCATAATATCATTTGTAAGGGAGATGATCTTAGCGGGAGGAAAATACTTACATATAAAAGCATCTTTGCACTTGTTCCAAGAATCAATACTATTTTTAGGCAAAGACGAAAACCAAATTTTAGCACGATCTGTAAGAGAAAACGGAAATAACTTCAATTTGACAATATCATTATTCGTGTATTTTTTATTTTGCATCTCACACAAATCAACAAAGTTGTTTAGATGGGCAGCGGCATCTTCACTAGGAAGGTCGGAGAATTGATCTTTCATAACAAGATTCAGCAAAGCAGCATTGATTTCACTAGACTCAACATCATTAAGAGGAGTAATCGGAGTACTAAGGAAATCATTATTATTGGTATTGGAGAAATCACACAATTTGGTATTATCTTGCGCCATGGCAACAAGTAATCCAACACACAAGCAAACAGAAAAAGGAAAGCGAAAAAAAGAGGGAGAGATTGGGAAAGAGAGGGCGAATAAAACGGCAAGGGTGAAGTGGGGGAGAGGAAAATGAGAGGCAAATGGCAAATAATCTAAATGCGAGGGAGATGAGTTTGTTATGGGTACTTGGTATGTCTTGACTTGAGCGAAGACCTCCCCGGCAACGGTGCTAGAAATCTTTCTTGCTATGTCTTGAGCTTGTATTGGTTTTCCTTGAAGAGGAAAGGGTGATGAAGAATAGTAGCGTAAGTATTTCCCTCAGTTTTTGAGAACCAAGGTATCAATCTAGTAGGAGGCTCCTCACAAGTCCCACGAACCTACACAAAAAAACAAAGAACTCACAACCAACGCGATAAAGGGGTTGTCAATCCCTTCACGGCCACTTGCGGAAGTGAGATCTGATAGAGATAAATATATTTTTGGTATTTTATTATATAGATGTAGAAAGTAAAGATGCAAATAAATGTAGATTGAAAGCTTATATGATAAAAGATAGACCCGGGGGCCATAGGTTTCACTAGTGGCTTCTCTCAAGATAGCATAAGTATTATGGTGGGTGAACAAATTACTGTCGAGCAATTGATAGAAAAGCGAATAATTATGAGATTATCTAGGCATGATCATGTATATAGGCATCACGTCTGTGACAAGTAGACCGACTCCTGCCTGCATCTACTACTATTACTCCACACATCGACCGCTATCCAGCATGCATCTAGAGTATTAAGTTCATAAGAACAGAGTAACGCATTAAGAAAGATGACATGATGTAGATGGATAAACTCAAGCAATATGATATAAACCCCATCTTTTTGTCCTCGATGGCAACAATACAATACATGCCTTGCAACCCTTTCTGTCGTGGTGGGCGCACGGCAGATGCCAAGGGATGGCTAAAGAGAGGAGGAGGATCGAGGGTACTGGTGGGCTCCAGAGGCGAGGTTATTATGCGCGGGCGCGGGATGCCGGACATACCCAGGTTCGGGGCTCTCCGGAGAGATAACATCCCCAGTCCTGCTAAGTTTAGTTGGATGATCGATAGTACAATGTCGCTCCCGGAGCTGTATGGAGGAGGAAGGAGGTTGGCCAAGGCTTGGGCTGCTCCTTCTCCCCGGTGTCGCTGTTTGGTGGCTAGTCCTATGCTTGCCTGTGTTTCTCTTACATATGTCTCGTATCTATGTTGCATCGCATGCCTCTGTAGGCGTGGGCTTCTGGGTGGTTTTATAGATCAACCCACCCAGGGTTACAATGGTAATATGCCAAGTTAGTGGGTTTGTATTGTCAGTGTCCGGGGTACCGGGCTGGGTCCTTCTTGTGGGCTTGTGGTTCACCGGGTTACCCTACGTGCGGGCCCTGCGTGCCTAGGGGGACTGTGCACCGTCTTGTCGATCATCAGGGCGTGGCCGAGTCGAGTCGTGTACAGTGTTCTCCGTCAGGCTTCCACTTGCTGTCGTCAGCGGTGAGCGCGGGAGCACTGTTGCCACGCCAGCCCTAGTCAGCGGGTAGGTAAGGGGTACCGTTGCCATGCTCCGGCTGACCATAGACATGGGCGGGAACACTGTAGTCTTGGTCATCGGTGGTTGAGGTCTCGTCCCATCGTACCGCCTGGATGGGACGGGAGCTGACCCGTGGCTGGGTTGCCATGGACGCCACGGGTGGGTTGGCTTGCTAGGGAAGCGATGGCTGCGTCGGGTTGAGTCGTCTTGTGCCAGCTGTTGCGGCCGGGTCGACGTATCTTGCCGAGTCGAGGGGCTTGGCCAGGTTGTGGGCCTTGCCGGGTCGAGCGACCCGGCCAGGCGCGTGCCGGTTCGCGGGGCGTTGCGGGCCCCGCTGTTTTTGCAAAGGATCCGTTTCCGTTGCCTTTCCGGGGTTCATCCCCCCGACAGTAGTCCCCTAAGCTGTGAAGGTCCGTCATCTTCGGATGCGTTGGCCTTCGCAGTTTCCCCCTCGAGCAAGGCGGAATCTACGAGCGCCGGGTCCGGCAACACCCACTGTGTGCCAGTTTTCTCGGAAACCGGATCGCGGCATCCCGGCCGTGGCGGGAACCGAGGAGTCCGCTGAATCTTGAGGCGATCCCTCGGGCTTCGCGCAGGTGCCACATGGCGCCCAGAAGTCACAGGATCCTAACAGGCCACGCGCGCGACGGGACCGGGCGATGGGCCGGGGCTCGCCGCCGCGCGCCCTTGGCCCACGCACGCGGATTTATTGCGGCGTCTGGGGGCCGGTTGCACTTCCCCGGGAAGTTAGTGCGCGTGTACGTGCGCACTTATTGCGGGGCAGTGGAGCGGTTGTGTGTAGACGATCCCACTCCCCCACATTTGAACTGGGGGTTATAAATTGAGGGAGCAAGGGGGCGGCGGACATTATTCTCGCTCGCACCCTCCTGTCCCCCTGCTCCTGCTCTGCTCTTTGCCACCGACGCACAACTGCGCTCGTGGCCCCGAGCAGAGATCTCTCCGTCATCCATCTTCTCTCTTTCTCTTCCGGTGATGTCACTACCGCCAGGCTCCTGGATGGGCTCGACCGTCACCACCGACGACATCACCTATCTTCGGTCTTCGCGGCACCTGCCGCTGGAGACGGACGACGGTGTTCGTCTGCTGCGCGGCGAGCAGAGGCCCCAGCTCGAGGGGCAGGAGCGCGTCGTCTTCCTCACGCATTTTGATCGTGGTTTCGGGCTGCCGGCGAGCACCTTCTACCGCGCGTTCTTTGAGTTCTTCGGGCTCCAACCGCACCATCTTGGCGTTGGCGCCATCGTCCAGCTCTCCGGCTTCGTGACCCTGTGCGAGGGGTACCTGGGGGTCAAGGGAATGATCAACCTCTGGGCGCACTTCTTCTCCTTGAAGCAGTAGGGCCCGTCGGCCGGGGAGTTCGCCGACTGTGGCGCCACTGTCATCTCGAAGCGGTCGGGGACGGACTTCCCCAAGATAATGCTCGAGGATTCTACCAAGAAGAGGCAGAACTCCTTCTTCTATGTCCGCAACCATGGTGCGGACCATATTAATCTACCTCCCTTCGCCGTCGCGCCGCCGCGGGCGAAAACAAACTGGGGCTACTCCCTCCGGTGCCCGTCGTAGGAAATCGTCAATCTCTGCGAACGGGTGATGGTGATGAGGACGCAGGAGGGGCTCACCGGCACCGACCTCCTTGCGGCGTTCATCACCCGCCGGGTCCTTCCACTTCAGAGGTGCTCCTGCGTCATTGGCGAAATGATTGGGCTTCAGGACCCCAACCAGATGGGGTCGACGCGGCTCTCTGCGGAGCAGGTCGCGCGCGGCGTGAACGACATCTCCAAGGCCAATCTTGAGGAGGACTGGCATTTCGGCAAGGCGCCATACAGCCAGTCGAACCCGGCACTGCAGGTGAGCGTCTGGTCTTCTTATTTTGCCGCTGCGCATCTTCTTATTCGTCCTGACGTGACACAGGAGATACTTCTGAATGCGGGCTGACATCCTTACGCCCGGGCTCCATCGCAGGTGGTGCCGGTGGAACCAGAGGAGCCCGCGGCTCACGGAGGCGAGGAGGTGGCTGAGTCTGACGCCGGCGCTGGGCATCGCGCGGGTAAGTTTTGAATCTTTCCTTCTTCATTTGTCTTGAATTGCTGATCATGTCACGGCGCGGGCGATGCTGACGCCGGTTGTTGGTGTAGCAGCATTGGGCGGGGGAGGCGGCGAGGCGGGCGGAGCCGGGTCCTTGCATGGGGCGGCGCTGAGCCGCCCGCATGGGCAAGACAACGTCGTGCCGCGACCTCGAGCCCCGAAGCGCACGGCGGACCCAGCCGAGCCTGGGAGGCCGGCCAAGAAGAAACGCGGGAAGCCGCCCCCGGTCCCGGTCTTGACGGGGTAAGTTCATTTCCTGCTTGCGCCTGGATTTATTGAGCCAGTCTTGTCTCTTGTTTGCTTATTCTTCCTTCTTCTTCAGGTCGCTAATAGCGCTAGCGAGGGGGGCGGCGGAGGCCGCGGCCGTTGAGGGGGCCGTGTTCCATAGGAGCCGGTACAACCTCGCCGGCCTAGCCGAGGAGGAGGGACGGGGCGACTCGGACCGCGGCCTGGACCCGAACGATGCTGAAGCCTTGGCCTGGCGGGAAAGGAGTCGGGCCGAGGCAGAGCTGGAGGCGGCGTCGGTCCAGGCTTGGACCGACGCGGCGGCGGCATGGGCGCGAGCCCGCGCGGAGCCGGCCTAGCGTGATATGCCGGAGGGCATGGTGGTGGCAGCGACAGTCTTTGAGCCGACGTTGTTAAGGGAGCGCAGCCGTGGAGGCCGGGCTAAGGTGGTGGTCCTCGATCGGGAGGTCATGGAGGTGGGGGCGATACCCCGCCGTGTGCCGACATGGTCGAGCGCACGGGGGCCGGTGGTGGTGGAGGCTGCGGCGTCTTGGAGGAGGTGTTGCAGGCGGCGGCGCCGGAGGCGCCGCCGGCAATGGAGGAGGAACCACGGGCGGCGGTGCCTGAGGTGGTGACGTAGGGCGTCCTAGCGTCTGGGTTGTTGACGAAGTCGGGAGGTGCGTCGGGGGAGGCACTGGCCGCGTTGCAGGCGGCCAGCGAGGGGCACGCCTTGGTCCCCGGCAGGGAGGGCGCCAAGCTATCGTGCTGCAGCCCGCGCGGAGCGGCGGTGCGGCCATCTTCGGGCCTCAGACCCAGCAGGAGGCAGCGCGGGACACCGTCAGCCGCCGCCTGCGAGGCCGGACGGAGCGGCTTGAGGCCTTCGCCCAGGACGAGGTGGAGCGGACGCACGACCTGGAGCGCGCCGTTTTGGTAAGCCTTCTTTCTTTTGTTTTCTTGCAATTTCTTCTTTGTGGGGGCGCGCCAGCGCACCCACTGGGTGTAGCCCCCGAGGTTCGGGCCAACTACATAGTAGTTGGGTCGAATCTTAAGAGCGTTGGCCTTGTTCTGACTTCTATCTTTTTTCAGCATCTTGACGCCTTCCAGGTTGCCGCCTTCAACCGGCTCCTGGGCAAGCATCGGGAGCTCAAGGAGCAACTTGCTACCAAGGAGGAGGAGCTTCGCATCGCCCCAGGTACTCTTGTGCTTTTTTCTAGTGGGAGCGCGCTAGCGCACCCACTGGGTGTGGCCCCTGAGATTCAGGCCAACTGTGTAACAGTTGGGCCAAATCTTAAGTCTTGTCTTTCTTTTTCTTCTACTGAATTCTTCTTCTTTGTAGCCGAGGTGCTGTCTTGGCGGAGCCGGCTGCTCCGGGCTGGTCACCATTACGACCGGCTTGTTGCCGATACCGGCTGTCTTGGCATCAAGGCGGCGCAGGCGAGGGCGGAGGTGGCCGCGGCCCGATGGTCTCTTGACGAGGCCAACCGGCTTCATGAGTAGCTGGCGGGTCATAAGAGCCGCCTCGAGGCCGAGGTGGAGCTCCTTAAGGCGGAGGCCGCCAAGGTGGTGGAGACGCAGCAGGCCCTGGTCGAGGTGGACCAGCAGCACGCCCGGCTGGCCGACGACAAGGGCCGGCTCCAGGCCGAAGTGGGTCGCCTGCGGGAGCAGGCCACCGCGGCTGAGGAGGCCCATCAGGGCGAGACTCGCCGCCGCGAGGCGGCCGAGAAGGCGGCCAAAGAGAATGACACCGAGGTGAAGGAGTCCCTTGCTAAGGCAGCCAACCTAGAGACGGCGCTCGGGGAGCGCGACCGTGGCATGGAGCGGGAGCGGCGTGGTATGTTGCTTGAGGCGCAGCACCTGGAAGAATCCTACTCCAGTAAGTGCTGCTTCTTGTAGTTTGCCGGGTCGGGACCCGGTCCTTTCTTCCTTGGTGTTCTTCTAACTTGTTTCTTCTTTTGCGATAGGGGCCTTCCCGGAGACGCAGCGGTTGGCGGAGGAAGCCGTCCGTTATCAGCGCGATCCGACTGGCATTGCCGGGTCTGGGACGGATCCGCTGACGGCCTGGACCTTCCCGGAGGTCATCACCGCTGTTGAGGCCCGCTGGCGGGTCCTAGGGACGCAGATGGAGTGGTTGTCCCGGGCCAGCACCGCGATGACGACGGCCCTGTGGCCGGACTCCGTCCATCCGCGCAGCTTCTCGCGCCTGGCATGTTGGTTGGAGATGGGCCCAGTCCGCCTTGTTGAATAGCGAGTTTCTGCCGCTCGGGCCGATGCTCAGATGGCGCTCCAGAACGCGCTGTCTTGGCATCCAGATATTCAGCTGGACGTGCTGATGGTCCAGCGCGCTGGTTCGGAGCGGTTGCTGCAGGAGCAAGCCGGTGGGATCGCCTCCCGGGCCAGCTACATTGCCGAGTTCGCCTTCCACGATGAGTTACATCTGGAGCGGACAGAAGACGGCGGGGTCGTGGATGGCGACGACTATGGCTTGCTTCTTCGCGATCTGGAGGGAAGCTTGGAGGATATGGGTGTCTACGGCGACGCGGATGCCGAGGAGGACACTGGTGCCTCGCTGGACCCGGAGGCCGGCAGGGGAGAGCCGTCGACGTCGCGACGCGGCACTGGGGATGCCTGAGAAACTTTGTGTAAATAACTATTGAGCAGCAGGTCCACCCACCCATTGGGGGTTTTAGGCTGTAATGAACTCGTGTTGTGGGCCTTTGATTTAAATGTTTGTGTGTAAATGTCGTGAGCGCTTGATTGCTTTCTGCCTTCCGCTTTTTCGAACCAATTTCATACGCTTTTACTCTCTCAAACCTCCCCCCCGGAGTTAGACGGCCGAGGCTCCGGTCCGTGACAAGGAGTTCGATTCTTTGAGAGGGGCGCGCAGAACTTGGGTCCTTAAAATTGTTGAGTGCGAGCGAAACACCCACTGGGTCGACTGGCGGCAATCCGGCTTGGCCGGTTAGTGAGCAGCTAGTCGTGCGGCTAACTTAGTTTATGAGCGACGGGCTGGGTTGATCGACCCGGCGGCCTTTGACTTAGTATACGAATCACTGGGGAGCTTTGGCCCGTTGTGCTTGCCCGCCGTCAGCCAGTGCTGGATCTGTGGTTTTAGGGCGAAGTGGGGGACCGTGGCATCCTAACTTTATCAGGAATCACCAAGTAAAGCGGCGGGGTGGCGACCGAGCCGGCCTGCCCTTGGGCCCCCGGGTCAAGCGAGTCGAGCCGGCAGCCGGGTTCAGTTGTAAAGTGATAAAAAATAGGGACGCAATAAATTTGTCAGCAAAAGGCAGCCCCTGAGTCTCGTTCAGGGACCCCGTAGTTTTGTACGTTTACAAAAGGCGATGATACATACACTCGTGCGGCTAACTGTAAAACGGGCGGAGGAGTTCCGCGTTCCACGGTCGGGTCGTTTCTTCGCTGGCGGTGTCCTTCTTGCGCTTCTTTGACTTGCGCGCGTCGATGAGGTAGTAGGCGTTGCGATCGCGCAAGGCCCTGCTCATGATAATTGGGACCTCCCATGGAGAGGACAGCTTGTGCTGGCCTGCCTGCTCTTGGACGAGTCGGAGGACGAGGTCGCCTTTGCGGAATGCGAGAGGCTTAATGTTCTTGCTGTGGTAGTGCCACAGGCCTTGCTGGCAGATAGCCGAATGGCTAAGTGCCAGAAGGCGCGCTTCTTCGAGCAGGTCGACACCGTGTTCGCGTGCCTCTCTGGCTTCACCTTCGGTGTACATCGCGATGCTTGGCGAGTCGAACTGAACATCGGTCGAGATGACGGCTTTGGCTCCATAAACGAGGAAGAACAGAGTGAACTCGGTCGACAGGTTCGGTGTGGTGCGTAGACTCCAAAGAACTGCAGGCAACTTGTAAAGCCAACTGCCGGGTGAGCGGATGAGTGGCTCGACGAGTCGCGGCTTGATGCCGGACAGGATGAGTCTGTTGGCCCGCTCGACCTGCCCGTTGGATTGCGGATGTGCCACGAAGGCCAGGTCGAGGCGGATGCCGGAGATAGAGTAGTATTGCTCGAGCGCACCCTTGGCGAAGTTGGTGCCGTTGTCGATAATGATGTTGTTCGGCATGCCGTAGCGCACTGCTATGTCCTTGACGAACCGGACGGTTGTTGGCCCGTCCAGTTTCTTGATTGGTCTTGCCTCGATCCACTTGGTGAATTTGTCCACTGCCACCAGCAATTGCGTCATGCCGCCTCGAGCGGTTTTGAAGGGTCCCACCATGTCGAGTCCCCAGACCACAAAGGGCCAGGCGATCGGTATGGTGCGGAGTGCTGACGCCGGCTGGTGGCTGCGTTTGCTGAAGCGTTGGCATCCCTCACACTTGAGGATGAGTGATTCGGCATCTTCGAGGGCCGTTGGCCAGTAAAAACCATGGCGGAACACCTTGGCCACCAGGGATTGTGATGTGGCGTGGTGCCCGCACTCGCCCTAGTGAATGTCGAGGAGGATGTCGATGCCGCGATCCTGTTCGATGTAGCGCTGGAGCACGCCGGTAGAGCTGCGCTTGACGAGCTCGTTGTTGATGATGTTGTAGGCGGACGTCTGCCGCTGAACTTGCCGAGCTTCGGTCTCGTCCATGGGGAGAACCCCGTTCTCCAGAAATTCTGATATCGGCAGGGCCCAAGATGGGGCCGCGACCACGGTGAAGACGTCCACCAGGGTGGGTTCCGAGTCGGCAGCCCCTGGGCTGGGTTGAGCAGCCCCGGGTTGGGGATGGCGACGGCAGGGTCTGGGGTGATGGTGGCCGGGTTAAGCTTAGCAGCCCCCGGGCCGGGTTCAGCAGCCCCCGAGCCACCTTGTGATGCGGTCGGGTCTTCTGGAACTTGGATGGACTCGGAGTCTGGTGATGGCTTGATGGACGGCTTGCGCAGGTGCTCGAGGGAGACGCCGGACGAGATGGCTTGACGTGACGAGGCGATCTTGGCAAGCGTGTCCGCTGCCTCGTTCTCCGCGCGTGGGGCGTGGAGGAACTCACAGCCCTCGAAGGATCCGGACAGCTTCTGGACGAGGAAGCGGTAGCTTGCCATGTTGGAGTTACGGGCGTCCCACTCGCCGGAGCACTGCTGCACCACAAGGTCCGAGTCGCTGTAGCACAGGATGCGCCGGATGCCGAGTTACTTGGCAAGCCGGAGGCCGTGCACAAGGGCTTCATATTCAGCGATGTTGTTGGAGGCGGCGAAGTGGATCTGGAGCGTGTAGCGGAGCCGGTCGCCCTTTGGAGATGATAGTACGATGCGGGCCCCTAAGCCGAGTCGCATCTTGGACAAGTCGAAGTGCATGCGCCAATGCGTCGAGTCGGGAGGTGGCGGCAAGTACTGGGTCTCGGTCCAGTAGATGAGGAAATCAGCTAGGACTTGAGACTTGATCGTGGTGCGGAGCTCGTAGAGGATGATGTGGCCGGCTAGCTGGATCGCCCATTTGGCGACCCAGCCAGAGGCATCCCGGCACCCGATGATTTCTCCGATTGGCGCCGTGCTGACGACGGTGATGACGTGCTCTTGAATGTACTGCTTCAGCTTCTTGATGGTGAGGTACACACTGTAACACATCTTCTGGTAGTGTGGGTAGTTCTGCTTGGAGGTGGAGAGCACCTCGCTCAGGTAGTAGACCGGGCGTTGGACGGCCTGTATCTTGCCCTTCTCTGGTCGCTCGATCACCAGCACCGTGCTAACAGCCCGCGAGGTCGTGGCTATGTAGAGCAACAGCGGCTCCATTTCGGTCGGCGCGGCCAGGACTGGTGCGGTGGAGAGCATGCGCTTGAGGTCTTGGAAGGCTTCGTCTGCCTTGCCGTTCCACTCGAATGGGCTTGTCTTCTTCATTAGCTGGTATAGGGGTAGTGCCCTCTCGCCTAGCCGGCTTAGAAACCGGCTGACCGAGGCCAAGCATCCGGTGAACTTCTGTACATCGCGCAGCCGAGCTGGCTTGCGCATGCGCTCGATGGCCTTGATCTTCTCCGGGTTCGCCTCAATGTCGCGTTCCGAGACGAGGAAGCCGAGCAGCTTCCCAGCCGGAACGCCCAAAACGCACTTTTCCGGGTTGAGCTTGACCTTGTATTCGTGGACGTTGGCGAACGTTTCCTTCAAATCGTCGAGGAGCATGAGGTGCTGCTTGGTCTTCACCATGATATCGTCCACGTACATGTGGATGTTGCGGTCGAGTTGCGGTAGCAGGCTTTTCTGCATGCAGCTCTAGAAGGTGGCGCCGACGCTCTTCAAGCTAGACGACATGGTGATGGAGCAATACGCCCCAAAGGGCGTGATGAAGGACGTCTTCAGGGCATCGGGCGGGTCTAGCTTTATCTGGTGGTAGCCGGAGTAAGCGTCCAGGAAGGACAGGAGCTCGCACCTGACGGTCAAGTCGATGACATGGTCGATCCGCGGGAGAGCGAACGGATCCTTGGGCAGGCCTTGTTGAGGCTGGTGTAGTCGATACACATGCGCCAGGTCTTGTTCTTCTTAAGTACGAGGACTGGATTGGCCAGCCACTCGGGGTGAAACACTTCCATTATGAAGCCGGCCGCCAAAATCTTGGCGACCTCTTCACCAATGGTTCTTCTCTTCTCTTCAGAAAACGGACGGAGGGGTTGACGGACAGGCTTGGCGTCCTTGCAGACGTGGAGTTTGTGCTCGGCGTACTTCCTCGGGATACCCGGCATGTCCTTGGGGGTCCATGCGAAGATGTCCCGATTCTCACGGAGGAAGTCGACAAGCTCGCCTTCCTATTTGCTGTCGAGGTGGGTGCCTACGACGACGTACTTGCTGCAGCTGGGGTCTTCCGGGTTGAGCTTCACCTTCTTGGTCTCCTTGGAGGGCTTGAAGGCGGCCTCGTCGGCCGGGTCCAGGGTCGGGATCAACGCAGCGGAGGCCTCGCCGGCCAGGGCGACGATCCGGTTGAGCTGGCGTCGCTCCTCGGCAATGACCAGCAACTCGGCCAACTTGGCGCCGTCTCGGGTGCACTCCAGAGACTTGCGGTAGTGGCCGTTGACAATAATGAGGCCCTTGGGACCCAGCATCTTCATCTTCAGGTATGCGTAGTGGGGAACCGCCATGAACTTGGCAAGCGAGGGTCGGGCCAGCAATGCATGATATGCGTTGGACAGGTCCACCACCTCGAACCAGACCGGTTGATGTCGGAAGTGGCTGCTGTCACCGAATAGGATCGAGCCAGACCCGGCCAATGGGCGAGCAGGAGAGGTCAGGTACGATGCCGTGGAAGACTGTCCGGGTCGGCTCCAGGTCCTCCGCCTTGAGGCCGAGCTTGGTCATCATGTCGCGGTAGAGGATGTTGATGTTACTGCCGCCGTAGATGAGGACTCGGGAGAACTTGCATGTACGTCACGCCACGATGGTGGGGTTGAGGACGAGGGCGTATCTACCCGGACTGGGCATGACTGCCGGGTGATCCTCCCTGGTCCAGGTGATCGGGCGATCCGACCAGTGCATGAAATCTGGCTTGGCCGGGACGACGGTGTTCACCTGCTGACGAAGGAGGCGCTCGCTGTGCTTGTCATCGCTGAGGCTGGTGAAGACGATGTAGGCCGCGTTCTGGTCCAGGTAGGCGTCGTTCCACGTCGCGCCGCCGGTGGGAGGCGGCGGTGGAGGCGGAGGCGGCTGTCCTGCGCCTGGAGCTGCAGTCGGAGCCGGAGGAGGCGGAATGTCTCCCCTCATGATGCGCTTGGTGATGGCGCACTGCCGAAGCATGTGCGTGGAGGGTCTTGCGCTACTGTGGTGCTTGCATGGAGCGTCCATCGCCGGTGAGGAAGACCTCCACATCGGCATCCATGGTCCCGGCAGTGAATCCGCCGTTGAGGGAGAGCGGAGAGTCGGAGTAGTTGAGCACCTCGCTGGGGTACTCATCGACCGTGAATGCGTCGGAGATGCTCAGTGCGGTGAAGGAGGCGGAGAGCCTGCTGATGACGTCGTCCGCTAGAGCGACGGACTCGTCGGAGTAGGAGAAGGGCCACGTCTGAAGCATGCTCCCGGCCAGCTCCTCGAGCTGCCCCACGGTGGGCACCAACTGTTGTGGTGGGCGCACGGCAGATGCCAAGGGATGGCTATAGAGAGGAGGAGGCTTGAGGGCGCTGGTGGGCTCCAGAGGCGAGGTTGATATGCGCGGGCGCGGGACGTCAGACATACCCAGGTTCGGGGCTCTCCGGAGAGATAACACCCCTAGTCCTGCCTAGTTTAGTTGGATGATCGATAGTACAATGTCGCTCCTGGAGCTGTATGGAGGAGGAAGGAGGCTGGCCAAGGCTTGGGCTGCTCCTTCTCCCCGGTGTCGCTGTTGGGTGGCTAGTCCTATGCTTGCCTGTGTTTCTCTTACATATGTCTCGTATCTATCTTGCATCGCATGCCTCCGTAGGCGTGGGCTTCTCGGGGGTTTTATAGATCAACCCACCCAAGGTTACAATGGTAATATGCCGAGTCGGTGGGTCCGTATTGTCGGTGTCCGGGGTACCGGGCTGGGTCCCGCTTGTGGGCTTGTGGTTCGCCGGGTTCCCCTAGGTGCGGGCCCCGCGTGCCTAGGGGGACTGTGCACCGTCTTGTCGATCGCCAGGGCGTGGTTGAGTCGAGTCGTGTACAGTGTTCTCTGTCAGGCTACCGCTTGCTGTCGTCAGCGGTGAGGGCGGGAGCACTGTTGCCATGCCAGCCCTGGTCAGCGGGTAGGTAAGGGGTACTATTGCCATGCTCCGGCTGACCATAGGCATGGGCGGGAACACTGTTGTCTTGGTCATCGGTAGTTGAGATCTCGTCCCATCGTACGGCCTGGATGGGACGGGAGCTGACCCGTGGCTGGGTTGCCGTGGACGCCACGGGTGGGTTGGCTTGCTGGGGAAGCCATGGCTGCGCCGGGTTGAGTCGTCTTGCGCCAGCTACTGCGGTCGGGTCGACGTATCTTGGGGAGTCGAGGGGCTTGGCCGGGTTGCGGGCCTTGCCGGGTCGAGCGACCCAGCCAGGCGCGTGCCGGTTAGCGGGGCGTTACGGGCCCCACTGTTTTTGAAAAGGATCCGGGTTCCGTTGCCTGCCCGGGGTTCATCCACCCGACACTTTTTGTCACTGTGTAAGGACACCGCAAGATTGAAACCAAAGCTTAGCACTTCTCCCATGGCAAGAAAGATCAATCTAGTAGGCCAAACCAAACTGATAATTCGAAGAGACTTGCAAAGATAACTCAATCATACATAAAAGAATTCAGAGAAGATTCAGATATTACTCATAGATAAACTTGATCATAAACCCACAATTCATCGGATCTCGACAAACACACCGCAAAAAGAGTTTACGTCGAATAGATCTCCACAAGGGAGGGGGAGAACATTGTATTGAGATCCAAAAAGAGAGAAGAAGCCATCTAGCTAATAACTATGCACCCGAAGGTCTGTGGTAAACTACTCACAACTCACCGGAAGGGCTATGGTGTTGATATAGAATCCCCCCGTGGTGGATTCCCCCTCCGGCAAAACGCGAGCGACGGCTCCAAGATGGGATCTCGCGGATACAGAAGGTTACGGTGGCGGAAATATTTCTTTGGTGGCTCCCTGGATGTTTTCAGGGTATGTAGGTATATATAGGAGGAAGAAGTATGTCGGTGGCGCTCGAGGGGCCCAGGAGACAGGGGCGCGCCCTCCTATCTCCTGGCCGCCTCGATTGCTTCTTGACATGCACTCCAAGTTCTCCAGATCACGTACATTCCAAAAATCATGCTCCCGAAGGTTTCATTCCGTTTATACTCTGTTTGATATTCCTTTTCTTCGAAATACTGAAATAGGCAAAAAACAACAATACGGGCTGGGCCTCCGGTTAGTAGGTTAGTCCCAAAAACTATATAAATGTGTAAAATAAAGCCCATAAACATCGAAAATAGGTAATATAATAGCATGAAACAATAAAAAATTATAGATACGTTGGAGACGTATCAGCGGTTCATAACGAGAAGGCCCAAGAAGACGATGAAGATGGCGGTTCCTGAAGCAAGCTACTAGGCCCAAGATTCGGAGGAGACTTGAGGCCCACGGGCATAAACCGCCATATGTTTAACTTGTATGTTAAGGAAAGTGTAGTTCTGTCACCGAGCCGGACACGTAGTGTATGAGCCGTCCGGGACTCAGTAAGCCGCCTGGCATCAGCCTGTGTTTATAAAGGGGTGACCCGACGGCGGGTTAAGGCAAGAAACAACAAGTCGAGAACTAGGTCAAGCATATTCTCTCCCTGGTAATCAAAACCCTATAAATACAACCAAAAGCAGGAGTAGGCCTTCACCTCTTTGCGAGGGGCCGAACCTGGGTAAACTCTCCGTGTCCCTTTTCCCATTTTAACCCCTTCAAGCTAACCTTGTAGAAATGGCTCCACACCTAAGTCCTCATGCTTGGGCATCTGCCGTGACAATTCCATGATAGTTGGCGCCCACCGTGGGGCCAACGCACGGTGGTTCCGAGTTCTTGAAGGGCAGCTTCGCAGGGCTCATGGGATAGGCTGTGGGCCGGATGACTAAGAGTCATCGTGGCAAGCTCTACATCGATGATGAGGGCTGGGGCCCCGAGGTCGTCTCAATCGAGTACGGGTAGCGGGTCCCCTTTGGTGGAGTCCATGTCTTCATTGGCAAGATTGGTGAGTCGGAAGCTGAGCCGGACATCTGCACTGATATCGTCGAGACGGCTCGGCGTGCGCAACCCGCCAAGGTTCATACCAGCCCGAAGCATGTCTTTGTTGGCTTTGTTCAAGGAGCAGATTTGGAAGGAGGACTTGAATCCGGTGGCGAGACGGTTGTCTACTCAGGCGACGAGTCCTCAACCAGTGAGACCAATTCCATCTATCAGGTTCAGGATGGAGGGCTTGGGGCTGTTCCGATGATGACAGTATTCCGGACCCCTACGAGTCGCCAAGCCGAGTTGCGATCTTCATGGTCAGTACACAGCCATGTCAGAACTCCTCAACTACAGCACAATGATCTATGGGTCAGCAACCGCAGCCGGGGAGGAGGCCCTATGCACCCGTTGCCTCAAGTTTTATCTGATCTATTGGATGCCCTTGCAACATTGTTAGTGTCTGAGGTAAACCCGGCGAACCAAACTCAGCATAATGCGGACGTTGCAAAGTTACGCGATGAGATAGCCCGAGCCAAGGAGGATCTAAACGCGGAGAACACCCGAATGGCAACGGAGCAAGCCGCCTTGCAGAGGGATGCAGAATGGCTATAAGCAAAGAGCTTCCTCTTAAGCTGGGATTGGGACGAAGCAAACACTGTCTTTAATAGAAGGCATGTGAGTCGGTTACCCCTGGTTTACGATGTGAGGGTCCTTTTCAACACGCTTGGGGCAGGAACCAGTAACCCGCCAGGTGTGGATCGAGATGTTGAGGCGCCGGCGGCTGGAGAACCAGTTCAGCCATGTACTACAGACCCCCCATGTTTGAACTTGCCCCTCCTCAGCATGTTCCGACGCTCCCGGGTCATTTTTATAATCCTTTGGATAACATGATAGCTGCGACTACTCGACTGGCGGCTCTCCCAGTTCAGGATGAGTCGCCAACGGTGATGGAAATACAGAGAGCTAGAGAATTTCTCCAGACGGTTGTGGCTCAACAGGCGCTTATTCATATAGTCACGATTGTATGCATTCAACACGCCGTGCAAGTCGGAGTTATAGCAGGCACATTGATGAACCGGCTGTGTCTAGCAGTGAGCGGCACCGCAATCAGCCTCGTAGGCCTGACCCGCCGCCTGCTGGTAACGATACTCAGGCTTTGGTAGACCAAGGAAGATCGCAACGTGAGGCGTGGCTAGCGGCTCAACAACAATCTCCGGTTTATCCATCAATGTCCATGGAGGCAGGAGTGACCTCTAGAACCTTGGGTGTGTCGTGTTTAGTGCCGGTGCGACGCAACGAGCACTTGCCTAAGGATTTCAAGGGCCCTTGCAAGGTGCCTAGCTACACGGTGGATCAGCCCCAAGAGGCTTGGATTGGGAGCTATGAGATGGCTATGGAGATGCTGGATGTCATTGATGCTGCATGTGCTAAGTATTTCAACATGATGTTGGATGGGCCGACTCGTGCTTGGTTGAAAAGCCTGCCCGCTAACTCCATTGGGTCATGGGCGGAGTTGAAGAGGCAATTTATTCAAAATTTTAAAGACACATGCAAGCAGCCTATGTCAATTCTAGATTTGGATTCTTGTGTCCAGGGTGAAGGTGAGTCAACAACCAATTGGGTGCGCCGGATCTCAACTGGTATACACTCATTGGACAGTATCAATGCTGGTTCAGCAGTCCTGATGTTAGAGAAGAATCATCGTTTCCTTCCCCTTAAGCAAAAATTGGGGCAGCTTAAGCATAATTGTAATGATATGGGGGAGCTCATGGCGGCTCTCGTCAAGTATGCCATCTCTGATAGCACTAAGGACCCTGAGACTGGTGAGGAAAATACTGGGATGGGGAAGAAGAGTGGCAATGCAAAGGGACAGCGCAACACGGCGGGTCAAGGTGGTATTGGTAAACGTAAGGAGGACGATTGTCGTGGTGGGCGCACGATAGATGCCAAGGGATGGCTAAAGAGAGGAGGAGGCTCGAGGGCGCTGGTGGGCCCCAGAGGCGAGGTTGGCATGCGCGGGCGCGGGATGCCGGACATACCCAGGTTCGGGGCTCTCCGGAGAGATAACACCCCTAGTCCTGCCGAGTTTAGTTGGATTATTGATAGTAGAATGTCGCTCCTGGAGCTGTATGGAGGAGGAAGGAAGCTGGCCAAGGCTTGGTCTGCTCCTTCTCCCCGGTGTCGCCGTTGGGTGGCTAGTCCTATGATTGCTGTTGTTTCTCTTGTGTCTTTTACATATGTCTCGCTCTCTCTCTCTCATCGTGCCCCTGTAGGTGTGGGTTCCTGGGGGGTTTATAGGTCAACCCACCCAGGGTTACAATGGTAATATGCCGAGTCGGTGGGTCCGTATTGTCGGTGTTCGGGGTACCGGGTTGGGTCCCGCTTGTGGGCTTGTGGTTCGTCGGGTTCCCCTAGGTGCGGGCCCCGCGTGCCTAGGGGGACTGTGCATTGTCTTGTCGATCGTTAGGGCGTGGCCGAGTCGAGTCGGGTACAGTGCTCTCTGTGAGGCTGCCGCTTGCTGTCGTCAGCGGTGAGGGTGGGAGCACTGTGGCCAGGCCAGCCCCTGGCAGCGGCTAGGTAAGGGGCACTGTTGCCATGCTCTGGCTGACCATAGGAATGGGTGGGAACACTGTTGTCTTGGTCATCGGTGACTGAAGTCTCGTCCCATCGTACGGCCTGGATGGGACGGTCACTCACCCGTGGCTGGGTTGCCGTGGACGCCACGGGTGGGTTGGCTTGCTGGGGAAGCCATGGCTGTGCCGGGTTGAGTTATCTTGCGCCAGTTGCTGCGGCCGGGTCGACGTACCTTGCCGGGTCGGAGAGTTGGCCGGGTTGCGGGCCTTGCCGGGTCGAGCGACCCGGCTAAGGGCGTGCTGGTTTGGGGGGCGATGCGGGCCCTGCTGTTTTTGAAAAGGATCTGGGTTCCGTTGCCTGCCCGGGGTTCATCCCCTCGACAGTAGTCCCCGAAGCTATGAAGGTCCATCATCTTCGGATGAGTGGGCCTTCGCAGTTTCCCCCTTGAGCAAGGCGGATACTGTGAGCGCCGGGTCTAGCCACACCCACTGTGTGCTGGTTTTCTTAGAAACCGGATCGCGGCATTCTGGCTGTGGCGGGAACCGAGGAGTCCGTCCAATCTTGAGGCAATCCCTCGGGCTTCGCGCAGGCGCCACGTGGTGCCCGGAAGCCAGAGGGGCCTGACAGGCCACGCGCATGACGGTACCGGGCGACGGGCCGGGGCCCGCCGCCGCGCGCCTGTGGTTCACGCGCGCGGATTTATTGTGGTGTCTGGGGGCCGGTTGCACTTCCCCGAGCAGTTAGTGCATGTGTACATGCGCACTTATTGCGGGATAGTGGAACGGGCGTGTGCAGACGATCCCACTCACCCACATTTGAACCAGGGGTTATAAATTGAGGGGAGCAAGGTGGCGGCGGACACCATTCTCGCTTGTGCCATCCTGTCCCCTTGTTCCAGCGCTACTCTTTGCCACCGACGCACAGCTGCGCCCGCAGCCCCAAGCAGAGGTTCCTCCGTCGTACATCCTCTCTCTTCTTCTTTTCGTCGATGTCGCTGCCGTCGGGCTCCTGGATGGGCTCGATTGTCACCACCGACAACATCACCTATCTTCGGTCTTCGCGTCGCCTGCCGCGGGAGACGTACGTTGGCGTCCGTCTGCCGCGCGGCGAGCAGAGGCCCCGGCCCGAGGGGCAGGAGCGTGTCATCTTCCTCATGCATTTCGAGCGTGGTTTCAGGCTGCCAATGAGCACCTTCTTCCGTGCGTTCTTGGAGTTCTTCGGGCTCCAACCGCACCATCTTGGCGTCGACGCAATCGTCCAACTCTCCGGCTTCGTGACCCTGTGCGAGGGGTACCTGGGGGTCGAGCCGACGATCGACCTCTGGGCGCGCTTCTTCTCCTTGAAGCAGCAGGGCCCGTCGGCCGGGGAGTTCGCCGACTACGGCGCCGCCGTCATCTCAAAGCGGTCGGTGGTGGATTTCCCCAAGATCCCGCTCGAGGATTCTGCCAAGAAGTGGCAGAACTCCTTCTTCTACGTCCGCAACCTCGGCACAGACCACATCAACCTCCCGCTCTTTGCCATCGTGCCGCCGCGGGCAAAAACAAACTAGGGCTACTCGCTTCGGCGCCCGTCGCAGGAAATCGTCAATCTCTGCGAGCGGGTAACGATGATGAGGATGCAGGAGGGGCTCACTGGCACCGACCTCCTTGCCGCGTTCATCACCCGCCGAGTCCTTCCGCTTGAGAGGCGCTCCTGCCTCATTGGCGAAATGATCGGTCTTCAGGACACCAATTGCATGGCGTCGATGCGGCTGTCCACGGAGCAGGTCACGCGCGGCGCGAACGACATCTCCAAGGCCAACCTTGGAGAGGACTGGCGATTCGGCAATGCTCCGTACAGCCAGTTGAACCCGGCGCCACAGGAGAGCATCTGGTCTTCTTACTTTGCTGCCGCGCATCTTCTTATTCGTCCCGACGCGACACGGGAGATACTTCTGAACGCGAGCCGGCATCCTTATGCCCGGGCTCCGTCGCGGGTGGCTCCGGTGGCACCAGAGGATCCCGTGACTCATGGCTGCGAGGAGGTGGCCAAGTCCGACGCCGGCACTGGGCGTGGTGCGAGTAAGTTATGAATCTTTCCTTCTTCATTTGCCTTGAATTTTTTATCATGTCGTGGTGTAGGCGATGCTGACGCCGATTGTTGGTGTAGCGGCGTTGGGCGGGGGAGGCGGCGACGCGGGCAGAGCCGTTTCCTCACATGGGGCGGCGCCGAGCCGCCCCCATGGGAAAGACAGCGTTGCGCCGCGACCCCAGGCCCCGAAGCACACGGCGGACCCGGCCGAGCCTGGGAGGCCGGCCAAGAAGAAGCATGGAGGGCCGACCCCGGTCCCGGTCTTGACGAGGTAAGCTTCATTTCCTGCTTGCACCTGGATTTCTTGAGCCAGTCTTGTCTCTTATTTGCTTATTTTGCCTTCTTTTTTAGGTCGCCAACTGTGCAGGCGAGGGCGGCAGCTGAGGACGCGGCCGCTGAAGGGGCCGCGTTCCACAGGAGCCGGTCCGACCTCGCCGGCCTGGCCGAGGAGGAGGGACGGGGCAACTCGGACCTCGGCCTGGACCCGAACGACGTCAAAGCCTTGGCCTGGCGGGACAGGAATTGGGCTGAGGCGAATCTGGAGGTGGCGTCGGTCCAGGCTTGGACCGACGCGGCGGCGGCATGGGCGCGAGCTGGCGTGGAGCCGGCCTGGCGCGAGATGCCGGAGGGCACGATGGTGGCGGCGACGGTCTTTGAGTTGTCGTCGGCGAGGGAACGTGATCGTGGAGGCTGGGCTGAGGTGGTGATCCTCGACCAGGAGGTCGTGGAGGTGGGGGTCCGATGGTGGTGCAGGCGGCGTCGTCTTGGAGGAGGCGCTGGGGGCGGCGGTGGCGGAGGCGGCGCCGGCGATGGAGGAGGCACCATGGGCGGCGGTGCCTGAGGTGGTGATGCAAGGTGTCCCGGCGTCTGGGTTGCCGATGCCGCCGGGAGGGGCGTCGGAGGAGGTGCTGGCCGCGGCGCAAGTGGCCAGCGGGGGGCACGCCTTGGTGCCCCGGCAGGGAGGGCGCCGAGATTCCGAGCCACAGCCCACGCGGAGCGGGGGCGCAGCCGTCTTCGGGCCTCAGACCCAGAAGGAGGCGGCGTTGTACACCGTCAGCCGCTGCCTGCAAGGCCGGACGGAGCGGCTTGAGGCCTTCGCCCAGGCCGAGGTGGAGCGGACGCGCGACCTGGAGCGCGCCATTCTGGTAAGTCTTCTTTCTTTTGTTTCCTTGCAATTTCTTCTTTGTGGGGGCGCGCCAGCGCACCCTCTGGGTGTAGCCCCCGAGGTTCGGGCCAACTGCATAGTAGTTGGGTCAAATCTTTAGATCGTCGGCCTTGTTCTGACTTCTATCTTTTTTCAGCATCTTGACGCCTTCCTGGTTGCCGCCTACAACCGGCTCATGGGCAAGCATCGGGAGCTCAAGGAGCAACTTCCTGCCAAGGAGGAGGAGCTTCGCACCGCTGCAGGTACTCTTGTGCTATTTTCTAGTGGGGGCACGCTAGCACAACCACTAGGTGTAGCCCTCGAGATTCGGACTAATTGTGTAATAGTTGGGCCAAATCTTAAGTCTTGTCTTTTTTCTTCTACTGAATTCTTCTTCTTTGCAGCCGAGGTGCTGTCTTGGCGGACCCAGCTGCTCCAGGCCGATCATTATTACGACCGGCTTGATGCCAATACCGTCCGTCTTGGCATCGAGGCGGCGCAGGCGAGGGCGGAGGCGGCCTCGGCCCGACGGTCTCTTGATGAGACCAACCAGCTGCATGCGCAGTTGGCGGGTTACAAGAGCCGCCTCGAGGCCGAGGTGGAGCTTCTTAAGGCGGAGGCCGCCAAGGTGGTGGAGACGCTGCAGGCCCTGGTCGAGGTGGACCAGCAGCGCGGCCAGCTGGATGACGACAAGGGCCGGCTCCAGGCCGAGGTGGATCGCCTGTGGGAGCAGGCCACCGTGGCTGAGGAGGCCCGTCAGGACGAGACTCGTCGCCACCAGGCGGCCGAAGAAAAGGATGCCGAGCTGAAGGCGGCCCTTGCTAAGGCGGCCGATCTGGAGAAGGCACTCGGGGAGCGCGACCGCGTCATGGAGTGGGAGCAGTGTGGTACGTTGCTCGAGGCGCAGCACCTGGAAGAATCCTTCACCAGTAATTGTTGTTGCTTGTAGTTTGTCGGGACATTACCCGGCCTTTCTTCCTTGTTATTCTTCTAACTTGCTTCTTCTTTTGCGACAGGGGCCTTCCCGGAGGCGCAGCGGCTGGCGGAGGAAGCCATCCGCTATCAGCGCGACCCGACTGGCGTTGCTGGGTCTAGAACGGATCCGCTGATGGCCTGGACCTTCCCGGAGATCATCGGCGCTGCTGAGGCCCGCCTGCGGGTCCTGGGGATGCAGATGGAGCGGCTGTCCCGGGCCAGCAGCGCGATGATGACGGCCCTGTGGCCGGACTCCGTCCATCCGCGTAGCTTCTCGCGCCTGGCACGTTGGTTGGAGATGGACCCGGACAGCCTTGGCGAGTGGCGTGTTTCCGCCGCCCGTGCCGGTGTTGAGATGGTGCTCCGGTTCGCGTTGTCTTGGCATTCGGATCTTCAACTGGATGCGCTGATGGGCCAGCGCGCTGGCTCGGAGCAGTTGCTGCTGGAGCAAGCCGACCGAATCGCCTCCCGAGCCAGCTACATCACCGAGTTTGCCTTCCACGACGAGTTCCACCCGGAGCAGATGGAAGACGGCAGGGTCGTGGATGGCGACGACTACGGCTTGCTTCTTAGCGATCCCGAGGGGAGCTCGGAGGAGACGGGCGTCTATGGTGAGACGGATGCCGAGGAGGACACTGGTGCCTCGCTGGACCCAGAGGCCGGTAGGGGATAGCCGTCGACGTCGCGGCGCGGTGCTGGGGATGCCTGAGACACCTTGTGTAAAAACTGTTAGGTAGCAGGTCCACCCACCCACTGGGGGTTTTAGGGTGTAATGAACTCGGGCCGTGGTCCTTTACTTTAAATATTTGTGTGTAAATGTCGTGAGTGCTTCTTTGCTCTTTGCCTTCCGCTTTATCGAACTGATTTCATATGCTTTTCCTCTCTCAAACCTCCCCCCCCCCGCGAGTCAGACGGCCGAGGCTCCGGTCCGTGACAAGGAGTTCGATTCTTCGAGAGGGGCGCACAGGACTTGGGTCCTTAGAAGCGTTGAGTGCGAGCGAAACACCCACAAGGCCGGCTAGTGGCAATCCAGCTTGCTAGTTGGTGAGGAGTCGGTCGTGCAGCTAACTTAATTGATGAGCGACGGGCCGGGTTGATCGACTCGGCGGTCTTTGACTTAGTGTATGAATCGTAGAGGAGCTTTGGCCCGTTGTGCTTGCACGCCGACAGCCAGAGCTGGATCTGCGGTTTTAGGGAGAAGTGGGGGACCGTGGCATCCTAACTTTATCAGGGATCACCAAGTAAGGCGGCGGGGTGGCGACCGAGCCGGCCTTCCCCCGAGCCCCCGAGTCGAGCGAGTCGAGCCGGCGGCCGAGTTAAGTTGTAAAGTGATGCAAAAAAATAGGGACGCAATAAATTGGTCGGCAAAAGGCAGCCCCCGAGTCTCGTTCGGGGACCCCATAGTTTCATGCGTTTACAAAAGGCGATGATACATACACTCGTGCGACTAACTGTAAAACTGGCGGAGGAGTTCCGCGTTCCACGGCCGGGTCGTTTCCTCGCCTGCGGTGTCCTTCTTGCGCTTCTTTGACTTGCACGCGTCGATGAGGTAGTAGGCGTTGCGATCGCGCAAGGCCCTACTCACGATGAATGGGCCCTCCCGTGGAGGGGACAGCTTGTCCTGGCCTGCCTTCTCTTAGACGAGTCGGAGGATGAGGTCGCCCTCACGGAATGCGAGGGGCTTGATCTTCTCGCTATTGTAGTGCCTCAGGCCTTGCTGGTAGATAGCCGAACGGCTAAGTGCCAGAAGATGCGCTTCTTCCAGCAGGTCAACGCCATCTTCGCGTGCCTCTCTAGCTTCGGCTTAGGTGTACATCGCGACGCGCAGCGAGTCGAACTCGACATCGGTCGGGATGACGGCTTCGGCTCCATAAACGAGGAAGAACAGGGTGAACCCGGTCGACCGGTTCGGCGTTGTGCGTAAACTCCAGAGAACTGCAGGCAACTCGTCAAGCCAACTGCTGGGTGAGCGGATGAGTGGCTCGACGAGCCGTGGCTTGATGCCAGACAGGATGAGTCCGTTGGCCTGCTCGATCTGCCCGTTGGACTGCGGATGTGCCACGGAGACCAGGTCGAGGCGGATGCCGGAGACGGAGCAGTATTGCTCGAGCGCGCCCTTAGCGAAGTTGGTGCTTTTGTCGGTGATGATGCTGTTTGGCATGCCGTAGCACACTGCTATGTCCTTGATGAACCGGACGCCTGTTGGCCCGTCCAGTTTCTTGATAGGTCTTGCCTCGATCCACTTGGTGAATTTGTCCACTGCCACCAGTAAGTGCGTCATGCCGCCTCGAGCAGTTTTGAAGGGTCCCACCATGTCGAGTCCCCAGACCGCAAAGGGCCAGGCGATCGGTATGGTGCGGAGTACTGACGTTGGCTGGTGGCTGCGTTTGCTGAAGCGTTGGCATCCCTCGCACTTGAGAACGAGTGACTCAGCGTCTTCGAGGATCGTGGGCCAGTAGAAACCATGACGGAACGCCTTGGCCACCAGGGATCGCGATGCGGCGTGGTGCCCGCACTCGCCCTAGTGAATGTCGAGGAGGATGTCGATGCCATGATCCTGCTCGACGCAGTGCTGGAACACGCCGGTAGAGCTGCGCTTGACGAGCTCGTTGTTGATGATGCTGTAGGCGGACGCCCGATGCTGTATTTGCCGAGCTTCGGTCTCGTCCATGGGGAGAACCCCATTCTCTAGAATTTCTGATATCGGTAGGGCCCAAGATGGGGCCGCGACCATGGTGAAGACAGCCATCTGGGTGGGTTCCGAGTCGGCGACCCTTGGGCCGGGTTGAGCAGCCCCCAGGTTGGGGACAGCAACGGCCGGGTCCGGGGTGATGGTGGCTGGGTTGAGCTGAGCAGTCCCCGGGCCGGGTTCAGTAGCCCCTGGGCCGGCTTGCGGTGCGGCCGGGTCGTCTGGGACGTGGATGGACTCGGAGTCCGGCGATGGCTTGACGGACGGCTTGCACAGGGGCTCGAGGGAGATGCCGGACGGGATGGCTTGACGTGACGAGGTGATCTTGGCGAGCGTGTCGGTTGCCTCGTTCTCCACGCGCAGGACGTGAAGGAACTCGCAGCTCTCAAAGGATCCGGATAGCTTCTGGACGAGGAAGCGGTAGCTTGCCATGTTGGAGTCGCGGGCATCCCACTCGCCGGAGCACTGCTGCACCACCAGGTCCGAGTCCCCGTAGCATAGGATGTGCCGGATGCCGAGTTCCTTGGTAAGCCGGAGGCCGTGCACAACGGCTTCATATTCGGCGACATTGTTGGAGGCGGGGAAGTGGATCTAGAGCGCGTAGAGGAGCCAGTCGCCCTTCGGATATGACAGTATGATGCCGGCCCCCAAGCCGAGTCGCATCTTGGACCCGTCGAAGTGCATGCGCCAATGCATCGAGTCGGGAGGCGACGGCAAGTAGTAGGTCTCGATCCAGTGGACGAGGAAATCGGCCAGGGCCCGAGACTTGATCGTGGTGCGGGGCTCGTAGAGGATGGTGTGGCCGGCTAGCTGGATCGCCCATTTGGCAACCCAGCCAGAGGCGTCCTGGCACCCGATGATTTCTCCGATAGGCGCCGTGCTGACGACGGTGACGACGTGCTCTTGAAAGTACTGCTTCAGCTTCTTGGTGGTGAGGTACACGCCGTAATACATCTTCTGGTAGTGTGGATATTTCTGCTTGGAGATGGAGAGCACCTTGCTCAGGTAGTATACTGGTCATTGGACGGCTTGGATCTTGCCCTTCTCTGGTCGCTCGACCACCAGCACCATGCTGACCGCCCACGAGGTTGCGGCTATGTAGAGCTACAACGGCTCCTTGTCGGTTGGAGCGACCAGGACTGGTGCGGTGGAGAGCAGGCGCTTGAGGTCTTGGAAGGCCTCGTCTGCCTTGCCATTTCACTCGAACGGACTTGACTTCTTCATCAGCTGGTACAGGGGTAGCGCCCTCTCGCCCAGCCGGCTTAGAAACTGGCTGGCCGAGGCCAAGCATCCGGTGAACTTCTGGACATCGTGCAGCCGAGCTGGCTTACACATGCGCTCGATGGCCTTGATCTTCTCCGGGTTCACCTCAATGCCGCGTTCCGAGATGTGGAAACCGAGTAGCTTTCCGGCCGGAACGCCGAAGCTGCACTTTTCCGGGTTGAGCTTGACCTTGTATTCGCGGAGGTTGGTGAATGTTTCCTTCAAGTCGTCGAGGAGCATGACGTGCTGCTTGGTCTTCACCACGATGTCGTCCATGTACACATGGATGTTGCGGCCGAGTTGCGGCAGCAGGCATTTCTGCACGCAGCGTTGGAAGGTGGCGCCGGCGTTCTTCAAGCTGAACGACATGGTGATGTAGCAATACGCCCCAAAGGGCGTGATGAAGGACGTCTTCAGGGCATCGGCCGGGTCCAGCTTGATCTGGTGATAGCCGTAGTAAGCGTCCAAGAAGGACAGGAGCTCGCACCCGGCGGTCGAGTCGATGACTTGGTCGATCCATGGGAGAGCGAATGGGTCCTTGGGACAGGCCTTGTTCAGGCTGGTGTAGTCGATACACATGCGCCAGGTCTTGTTCTTCTTCAGGATGAGGACTGGGTTGGCCGGCCACTCGGGGTGAAACACTTCCATTATGAAGCCGGCCGCCAAAAGCTTGGCGACCTCTTCACCAATGGTTCTTCTCTTCTCTTCGGAAAATCGTCGGAGGGGTTGACGGACAGGCTTGGCATCCTTGCGGACGTGAAGTTTGTGCTCGGCGTACTTCTTCGGGATACCCGGCATATCCTTGGGGGTCCATGCGAAGATATCCCGATTCTCACGGAGGAAGTCGACGAGCTCGCCTTCCTATTTTCTGTCAAGGCGGGCGCCTACGACAACGTACTTGCTGCAGCTGGGGTCTTCCGAGTTGACCTTCACTCTCTTGGCCTTCTTGGAGGGCTTGAAGGCGGCCTCTTCGGCCGGGTCTAGGGTCGGAATCAACGCAGCGGAGGCCTCGCCGGCCAGGGCGAGGATCCGGTCAAGCTAGCGCCGCTCCACGGCAATGACCAGCGACTCGGCCAACATGGCGCTGTCTCGGGCGCACTCCAAAGACTTGCGGTAGTCACCGGTGACGGTAATGAGGCCCTTGGGACCCGACATCTTCATCTTCAGGTACGCGTAGTGGGGAACAGCCATGAACTTGGCGAGCGCGGGCCGGCCCAGCAGTGCATGATATGCGTTGGACAGGTCCACCACCTCGAACCAGACCGGTTCGCGTCGGAAGTGGATGTTGTCACCGAACAGGACATCAAGCCGGACCCAGCCAATGGGCGAACAGGAGAGGCCGAGTACGATGCCGTGGAAGACTGTCCGGGTTGGCTCCAGGTCCTCGGCCTTGAGGCCGAGCTTGGTCATCATGTTGCGGTAGAGAATGTTGATGCTGCTGCCGCCGTCGATGAGGACTCGGGAGAACTTGCATGTGCACCGCGCGACGATGGTGGGGTTGAGGACAAGGGCATATCCACCCAGACTCGGCATGACTACTAGGTGATCCTCCCGGGGCCAGGTGATCGGGCGATCCGACCAGTGCATGAAATCCGGCTTGGCCGGGACGACGGTGTTCACCTCCTGCCGAAGGAGGTGCTCTATGCACTTGTCATCGCTGAGGCTAGTGAAGACGACGTAGGCCATGTTCTGGTCCGGGTAGGTGTCGTTTCGCATCGCGCCACCGGCGGGAGGCGGCAGTGGAGGCGAAGGCGGCTGTCCTACGCCTGGAGCTGTGGTCGGAGCCGAAGGAGGCGGAACGTCTCCCCTCATGATGCGCTTGGTGATGGCGCACTGCCGAAGCATGTGCGTGGAGGGTCTTGCGCCGCTGTGGTGCTTGGATGGGGCGTCGAGCATCTCTACGAAACTCATGGCAGGTTGCCACACCATCTTGCTGGTCTGCCAGCGTTTCACTTCCGGGTCCGCCGCGGGCTCGGCGGCCGCGACGAGCCGGTTGTCGTGACATTGCGCCGGCTGGTCGGCCTTGCGCTTGTTGTTCTGGTGATGCTGTTGCCGGCTGCTCTCGCCGGCCGGCTTCGGGGGAGGGACCGGCTTCGCTTTGTCGGCTTCATCCAGCGCCACCTAGATCTTCATGGCAGAGTCGGCGTTGGCGTACTTGTCTGCTGTCACCATGAGCGCGGCCATGGTGGCCGGCTCGGAGCGTAGGAGCTTGTGCTTGAGGAGGGTGCCGTCTTGGCACCCGCTGATGAAGTACTGGATTGCCTGGACTTCATGGACGCCCTCGCAGCTATTCCGGAGCTCGGTCCAGCATGCGAGATACTCGCGGCCGGTCTCCGTTGGCCCCTGCACGCACATGGCGAGCTGGCTGGGGCGACCGGGTCGCTTGTATGTCCCTGTGAAGTTGCGGACAAAGGCTTCCTCGAAGTCGACCCACGTGTTGATGCTGCCCATCGGCAGGCTGCTCAACCATGTGCGGGCCGACCCCTGGAGCATGAGCGGTGCGTAGCGCACGACGAGATGATGATTGGCACCGGTGATGCCAATGGCCGTGGTGTAGTCGGTGAGCCAGTCTTCCGGCTTCACCGTCCCGTTGTACTTGGGGTGTCGCGGGGGAGCACGAACCCCTTGGGAAAGGGCTCCTCCCGGATGCGTGGGCCGAAGCACGCCGGCCTGATAGCGCCGCTGTCTTCCACCTCCAGGGAGAGAGCTGATGTCTACTACACAACCTTCTTCTTGTAGACGTTGTTGGGCCTTCAAGTGCACATGTTTGTAGGACAATAGCAAATTTCCCTCAAGTGGATGACCTAAGGTTTATCAATCCGTAGGAGGCATTGGATGAAGATGGTCTCTCTCAAACAACCCTGCAACCAAATAACAAAGAGTCTCTTGTGTCCCCAACACACCCAATACAATGGTAAATTGTATAGGTGCCCTAGTTCGGCGAAGAGATGGTGATACAAGTGCAAAATAGATAGTAGATATAGGTTTTTGTAATCTGAAATAATAAAAACAGCAAGGTAACGAGCGATAAAAGTGAGCGTAAACAGTATTGCAATGATAGGAAACAAGGCCTAGGGTTCATACTTTCACTAGTGTGAGTTCCCTCAACAATAATAACATAGATAGATCATATAACAAGTCCTCAACATGCAACAAAGAGTCACTCCAAAGCCACTAATAGCGGAGAACAAACGTATAGATTATGGTAGGGTACGAAACCACCTCAAAGTTATCCTTTCTGTTCTATCTATTCAAGAGTTCGTAGTAAAATAACATAAAGCTATTCTTTCCGCTCAATCCATCATAGAGTTCATACTAGAATAACACCTTAAGACGCAAATCAACCAAAACCCTAATGTCACCTAGATACTCCATTGTCACTTCAAGTATCTATGGGCATGATTATACGATATGCATCACACAATCTCAGATTCGTCCAACCAACATAAAAGTACTTCAAAGAGTGCCCCAAAGCTACTACCGGAGAGTCAAGAACGTGTGCCAACCCCTATGCATAGGTTCCCAATGTCACAAAACCCGCAAGTTGATCACCAAAACATACATCAAGTGGATCGCAAGACATACATCAAGTGTTCTCATAAAAGACTCAATCCGATAAGATAACTTCAAAGGGGAAACTCAATTCATCACAAGAGAGTAGAGGGGGAGAAACATCATAAGATCCAACTACAATAGCAAAGCTCAGGATACATCAAGATCGTGCCATAGATGGAACACGAGAGAGAACACGAGAGAGAGAGAGAGATCAAACACATAGCTACTGGTACATACCCTCAGCCCCGAGGGTGAACTACTCCCTCCTCGTCATGGATAGCGCCGGGATGATGAAGATGGCCTCCGATGATGGGATCCCCCTCCGGCAGGGTGCCAGAACAGGGTCTCGATCGGTTTTTGGTGGCTATAGAGGCTTGCGGCGGCGGAACTCCCGATCTATCTTCTGTTCTGGAAGTTTTAGGGTACGTGGGTATATATGGGTGCAGGGGGTACGTCGGTGGACCTCCGGGGTGCTCACGAGGCAGGGGGGCGCGCCCAGGGGGTGGGGCGCGCCCCCCACCCTCGTGGGCAGCCCGGGACTCCCCTGACGTGCACTCCAAGCCCATCAGGTTGGTTTCCTTCCAAAATTAACTTCTCTAGTTGATTTCATTCCGTTTTGACTCCGTCTGATATTCCTTTCCTCGAAACACTGAAATAGGCATAAAACAGCAAATCTGGGCTGGGCCTCCGGTTAATAGGTTAGTCCCAAAAATAATATAAAAGTGGATAATAAAGCCAAATATTGCCTAAAACAGTAGATAAAGTAGCATGGAGCAATAAAAAATTATAGATACGTTGGAGACGTATCAAGCATCCCCAAGCTTAATTCCTGCTCGTCCTCTAGTAGGTAAATGATAAAAAAGAATTTTTGATGCGGAGTGATACTTTGGCATAATTTCAATGTAAATCTTCTTAATTGTGATATGAATATTCAGATCCGAAAGATTCAAGACAAAAGTTCATATTGACACAAAAATAATAATACTTCAAGCATACTAATCAAAGCAATCATGTCTTCTCAAAATAATATGGCAAAAGAAAGTTCATCCCTACAAAATCATATAGTTAGGCTATGCTCCATTTTCGTCACACAAAGATGTTCCCAACTTCTATACCCCCGATGACAAGCCAAGCAATTGTTTCATACTTAAATAATCTCAAACTTTTTCAACTTTCACGCAATCCATGAGCATGAGCCATGGATATAGCACTATGGGTGGAATAGAATATGATGATGGGGATTGTGTGGAGAAGACAAAAAAGGAGAAAGTCTCACGTTGACGAGGCTAATCAACAGGCTATGGAGATGCCCATCAATTGATGTCAACATGAGGAGTAGGGATTGCCTTGCAACGAATGCACTAGAGCTATGAATGCTCACCAAAAGAAAACTAGTGGGTGTGCATCCAACCTGCTTGCTCACGAAGACCTAGGGCATTTGAGGAAGCCCATCGTAGGAATATACAAGCCAAGTTCTATAATGAAAAATTCCCACTAGTATAAAAAAGGACAACTTATGAGACTCACTACATGAAGAAAAAGGTGCTACTTTGAAGCACAATATATGAGACTCACTACATGAAGAACAAGGTGCTACTTTGAAGCACAAGTGTGGAAAAAGAGATAGTAGCATTGCCCTTTTTATTTTCCTTTTTTGGGCCTTTCTTTTTTTCTTTTTGGCCTTTATCTTTTTTTTATTTGGGCAATGCTCTAATAATGATGATCATCACACTTCTATTGATTACAACACAAGGATTACAACTCGAAACTTAGAACAAGATATGACTCTATATGAATGCCTCCGGCGGTGTACCGGGATGGTGCAATGAATCAAGAGTGACATGTATGAAAAATAATGCATGGTGGCTTTGCCACAAATACGATGTCAACTACATGATCATGCAATGGCAATATGACAATGATGGAGCGTGTCATAATAAACCTAACAGTGGAAAGTTGCATGGCAATATATCTCGGAATGGCTATGGAAATGCCATAATAGGTAGGTATGGTGGCTGTTTTGAGGAAGGTATATGGTGGGTGTATGATACCGGCGAAAAGTGTGCGGTATTAGAGAGGCTAGCAAAGGTGGAAAGGTGAGAGTGCGTATAATCCATGGACTCAACATTAGTCAAAACAACTCATATACATATTGCAAAAATTTAGAAGTCATCAAAAATCAAGTACTACGCGCATGCTCCTAGGGGGATAGATTGGTAGGAAAAGACCATCGCTCGTCCCCGACCGCCACTCATAAGGATGCACAAGCCAGGTACACTTCATGTTTCAAATTTGTTACACTACTTTAACCATACGTGCATGCTACGGGACTTGCAAACTTCAACACAAGCATTTCTCAAATTCATAATCACCCAAGTAGCATGACTTTGTTATTATCACCTCCATATCTCAAAACAATTATCAAGCATCAAACTTATCTTAGTATTCAATTCACTCAAAAGAAAGTTTCACATATCTTGAATACCAAGTATATTAATATTAAGCAAATTACCATGCTATTAACGACTCTCAAAATAATCTAAGTGAAGCATGAGAGTTCAATAGTTTCTTTAAAACAAATCCACCACCGTGTTCTAAAAGATATAAGTGAAGCACTAGAGCAAAAATTATCAAGCTCAAAAGATATAAGTGAAGCACAAAGAGCATTCTAGCAAATTCCAATTTGTGTATGGATCTCTATCATTAAAGAATTTCAGATCTTGATACTTATTCAAACAGCAAGCAAAGCTAAAGAAAACTACAATGCAAGGATAGCACAACTCATGTGAAGAAGCAAAAAGTTAGGCTCAACCGATACTAACCGATAGTTGTTGAAGAAGAAAGGTGGGATGCCTACCGGGGCATCCCCATGCTTAGATGCTTGAGACTTCTTGAAATATTATCTTGGGGTGCCTTGGGCATCCCAAGCTTGAGATTTTGTGTCTCCTTAATTCCTCTCATATCATGGTTTCTCTTTTTATCAAAAGCTTCATTCACAACAAACTCAACAAGAACTCGTGAGATAGGTTAGTATAAACCAATGCAAAACCTTATCATTTTCTACTGTAACAAATCACTTAAATTATTATTCAACATTGCATACTAAATGCCTCTGTATATTTAATACTCCTATCCTCAAATAGAATCATTAAACAAGAAAACCTACGGAAACAATGCAAACATAACAGAAATCTGCCAAAACAGTACAGTCTGTAAAGAATGCAAGAGTATCAATACTTACCTGACCCCAAAAATTATGAACTAAAATTCCCACTGTAATAAATTTATTAGATCTTAATATGCAAAAAGATTCAACGTTAGACCATGCTCTGTCTTTTCTAGGGAATTTTTGCAACAATGGTAAAGTTTCTGTTTTCAAACAGCAACATACAAACTATCAAAATAAGCATGGCAAAGGCTATCCTTGACTTTTTTATTGAAACTAAAGATTAAAAAAATTATTCTAACTAACAGCAAGCAAAAATTCCCTCCGGTGATGAAGATGGCCTCCGGTGATGGGATCCCCCTCTGGCAGGGTGCCGGAACAGGGTCCCGATTGGTTTTTGGTGGCTACAGAGGCTTGCGGCGGCGGAACTCCCGATCTATCTTCTGTTTTGGAAGTTTTAGGGTATGTAGGTATATATGGGTGCAGGGGGTACATCGGTGGACCTCTGGGGTGCTCACGAGGCAGGGGGCGCGCCCCCCACCCTCGTGGGCAGCCCGGGACTCCCCTTACGTGCACTCCAAGCCCATCAGGTCGGTTTCCTTCCAAAATTAACTTCTCCAGTTGATTTCATTCTGTTTTGACTCCGTCTGATATTCCTTTTCCTCGAAACACTGAAATAGGCATAAAACAACAAATCTGGGCTGGGCCTCCGGTTAATAGGTTAGTCCCAAAAATAATATAAAAGTGGATAATAAAGCCCAATATTGCCTAAAACAGTAGATAAAGTAGCATGGAGCAATCAAAAATTATAGATACGTTGGAGACATATCACGAGCGAGCTGATCGAGGCAGTGGCACGCGTCGGCGTCGTCGATGGCGCGTGGACCGAGTCAACTGTCGGCCAGGCCCCAAGGGGCCGGGTCGGTTGGAGCCGGACGCCAGCCATGCTGGCCGGGTCCGCGCTGGTTCTCCGGGGCGGGCTCGTTGCCTAGAGCGTCGGCGGTGGTGGCGGCCGGGTTGCGTCGGGTCCGGACTTGGCCGTAGTGCGCCTCGCCGGGCGGCGAGGAAGCCGTGTGCAGAAGTTCGTCGGGTCCGTCAAGGCGAGCGGAGCCGGATCCCGCCGGCTTGGCGAGCTGGTTGAGGCGATCCTGCTGGGTGTTGGCGGCGTGGAGGAGCTCGCACATCCGCCCGATGGGTTCTTTGAGCTCTTCACCCGCGAGTTGGTCGAGGCCGACCGCGGCTGCCTCCGCAGCGTGCATGTTCTTGACTGGGGTTTCGTAGACGGTGCAGACGGTGCCGAAGGCCCGGCCAATCGCTCCTCCCAGGGCGCGAGTATCGGCGACCCGGCTTGGCTCGGCCGCGGCGGGCGTGAATCCGTGGGCGGCATCATGATCCACCTGAGTGGCCTCCAGGCGACGCCTGGTGGCGGCCAGCGTCTCGGACAGGTTCAGCATCTGCTGGCGCCTATCCTCGAGCTGGGTTCGGGCTTCGGCGACGTTGGTGTTCTCGATGTCGGTGCCGATGAGGATGCGGAGGCTCTGCATCACGGCATGCAGCAGGTCGGATGGCTCGGTCCGTGCCGCAGCGGCCCCGGCTTCTGCGACCCTCCTTGCCTTGCTCGACGAGGAAGAGGCACCATCGTTGGTGACGAAAACGTCCACATGGGCGTCCGTCGCCCCGGAAGTGAATCCGCCGCGGAGGGAGAGCGGAGAGTCGTAGTAGTTGAGCACCTCGCTGGGGTACTTGTCGACCGCGAACACATCGGAGATGTGCAGCGCGGTGAAGGAGGCGGCCAGCGCACCGATGACGTCGTCCGCTAGAGTAACGGACTCGTCGGAGTAGGAGAAGGGCCCCGTCTGAAGCATCCTCCCGACCAGCTCCTCGAGCTGCCCCATGGTGGGTGCCACTTGTCCTGGTGGGCGCACGGCAGATGCCAAGGGATGGCTAAGGAGAGTAGAAGGCTCGAGGGCGCTGGTGGGCTCCAGAGGCGAGGTTGGCATGCGCGGGCGCGGGACGCCGGACATACCCAGGTTCGGGGCTCTCCGTAGAGATAACACCCCTAGTCCTGCCGAGTTTAGTTGGATGATCGATAGTACAATGTCGCTCCTGGAGCTGTATGGAGGAGGAAGGAAGCTGGCCAAGGCTTGGGCTGCTCCTTCTCCCCAGTATCACTGTTGGGTGGCTAGTCCTATGCTTGATGTTGTTTCTCTTGTGTCTCTTACATATGTCTCGCTCTTTCTCTCATCGTGCCCCTGTAGGCGTGGGTTCCTGGGGGGTTTCATAGGTCAACCTGAAGGAAATATGCCCTAGAGGCAATAATAAAGTTATTATTTATTTCTTTATTTCATGATAAATATTTATTATTCATGCTAGAATTGTATTAACCGGAAACATGATACATGTGTGAATACATAGACAAACATATAGTCACTAGTATGCCTCTACTTGACTAGCTCATTAATCAAAGATGATTATGTTTCCTAACCATAGACATGTGTTGTCATTTGATTAATGGGATCACATCATTAGGAGAATAATGTGATTGACATGATCCATTCCGTTAGCCTAGCACTTGATCGTTTAGTATGTTGCTATTGCTTTCTTCATGACTTATACATGTTCTTGTAACTATGAGATTATGCAACACCCGTTTACCGGAGGAACACTTTGGGTACTACCAAATGTCACAACGTAACTGGGTGATTATAAAGGAGTACTACAGGTGTCTCCGAAGGTACATGTTGAGTTGGCGTATTTCGAGATTAGGTTTTGTCACTCCGATTGTCGGAGAGGTATCTCTGGGCCCTCTCGGTAATGCACATCACTATAAGCCTTGCAAGCAATGTGACCAATGAGTTGGTTACGAGATGATGCATTACGTAACGAGTAAAGAGACTTGCCGGTAACGAGACTGAACTAGGTATTGGATACCGATGATCAAATCTCGGGTAAGTAACATACCGATGACAAAGGGAACATCGTATGTTGTTATGCGGTTTGACCGATAAAGATCTTCGTAGAATATGTAGGAGCCAATATGAGCATCCAGGTTCCGCTATTGGTTATTGACCAAGAATAGTTCTAGGTCATGTCTACATAGTTCTCGAACCCATAGGGTCCGCACGCTTAAGGTTTCGATGACAGTTATATTATGAGTTTATGAGTTTTGATGTACCGAAGGAGTTCGGAGTCCCGGATGAGATCGAGGACATGACAAGGAGTCTCAAAATGGTCGAGACGTAAAGATCGATATATCGTACGACTATATTCGGAGTTCGGAAAGGTTCCGAGTGATTCGGGTATTTTTCGGAGTACCGGAGAGTTACGGGAATTCGCCAGGGAGTATATGGGCCTTATTGGGCCATACGGGAATAGAGGAGAGAGGCCGAAAGGAAGGAGGTGCGCAGCCCCCCTCTGGTCCGAATTGGAAAAGGGGTGCAGCCCCCTTTTCCTTCCTCCTCTCCCCCTCTTTCCTTCTCTCCTACTCCAACAAGGAAGGGGGGGAGTCCTACTCCCGGTGGGAGGAGGACTCCTCCTGGCACGCCCCTCCTGGCCGGCCGCACCTCCCCCTCCCCCCTTTATATACGGGGGCAGGGGGGCACCTCACGACACACAAGTTGATCAACGGATCATTCCTTAGCCGTGTGCGGTGCCCCCCTCCACCATATTCCACCTCGGTCATATCGTCGCGGAGTTTAGGCGAAGCCCTGCGCCGGTAGAGCATCATCATCGTCACCACGCCGTCGTGCTGATGGAACTCATCCCCGAAGCTTTGCTGGATTGGAGCCCAAGGATCGTTATCGAGCTGAACGTGTGCTGAACTCGGAGGTGCCGTACGTTCGGTACTTGGATCGGTCGGATCATGAAGACGTATGACTACATCAACCGCGTTGTCATAACGCTTCCGCTTACGGTCTACGAGGGTACATGGACAACACTCTCCCCTCTCATTGCTATGCCATCACCATGATCTTGCGTGTGTGTAGGAATTTTTTTTTGAAATTACTACGTTCCCCAACAGTGGCATCAGAGCCTAGGTTTTATGCCTTGATGTTATATGCACGAGTAGAACACAAGTGAGTTGTGGGCGATACAAGTCATATTGCTTACCAGCATGTCATACTTTGGTTCGGCGGTATTGTGAGATGAAGCGGCCCGGACCGACATTACGCGTACGCTTACGCGAGACTGGTTTCACCGTTACAAGCACTCGTGCTTAAAGGTGGCTAGCGGGTGTCTGTCTCTCTCACTTTAGCTGAACCGAGTGTGGCTACGCCCGGTCCTTGCGAAGGTTAAAACAGTGCTAACTTGATGAACTATCGTTGTGGTTTTGATGCGTAGGTAAGAACGGTTCTTGCTCAGCCCGTAGCAGCCACGTAAAATTTGCAACAACAAAGTAGAGGAGGTCTAACTTGTTTTTGCAGGGCATGTTGTGATGTGATATGGTCAAGACGTGATGAGATATAAGTTGTTGTATGAGATGATCATGTTTTGTTGAAGTTATCGGCAACTGGCAGAAGCCCTATGGTTGTCTCTTTGTTGCTTAAGATGCAAGTGCCAAATAATTGCTTTACTTTATCGCTATGCGATAACAATAGTTGCAAGAGCAATAGTTGGCGAGACGACCATGTGACGACACATTGATACAGATCAAGATGATGAAGATCATGGTGTCGTGCCGGTAACGATAGAGATCATGACAGTACTTTGGAGATGGAGATCAAAAGGCGCAAGATGATCATGGCCATATCATGTCACATATTTTGATTGCATATGATGTTTATCTGTTATACATCTTATTCTATTTTGTTTGACGGTAGCATTATAAGATGATCTCTCACTAATTATCAAGAAGTGTTCTCCCTGGGTATGCACCGTTGCGAAAGTTCTTCGTGCTGAGACACCACGTGATGATCGGGTGTGATAGGCTCTACGTTCAAATACAACGGGTGCAAAATAGTTGCGCACGCGGAATACTAAGGTTAAACTTGACGAGCCTAGCATATACAGATATGGCCTCGGAACACGGAGACCGAAAGGTCAAGCGTGAATCATATAGTAGATATGATCAACATAGTGATGTTCACCGTTGAAACTACTCCATCTCACATGATGATCGGACATGGTGTAGTTGATATGGATCACGTAATCACTTAGAGGATTAGAGGGATGTCTATCTAACTGGGAGTTCTTAAGTAATATGATTAATTGAACTTTAATTTATCATGAACTTAGTCCTGGTAGTATTTTGCAAATTATTTTGTAGATCAATAGCTTGCGTTGTTGCTTTCATATGTTTATTTTGATATGTTCCTAGAGAAAATTGTGTTGAAAGATGTTAGTAGCAATGATGCGGATTGGATCCGTGATCTGAGGTTTATCCTCATTGCTGCACAGAAGAATTATGTCCTTAATGTACCGCTAGGTGACAGACCTATTGCAGGAGCAAATGCAGACGTTATGAATCGGGACTTCAAAGACGTTTTGAACGTCATGGACCATATGAGATGTTCCAAGAGTTGAAGTTAATATTTCAAGCAAATACCCGAGTTGAGAGATATAAAATCTCCAACAAGTTCTATAGCTAAAAGATGGAGGAGAATTGCTCAACTAGTGAGCATGTGCTCAGGTTGTCTGGGTACTTCAATCGCTTGAATCAAGTGGGAGTTAATCTTCCAGATAAGATAGTGATTGACAGAATTCTCTAGTCACCATCACCAAGTTAGTAGAACTTTGTGATGAACTATAGTATGCAAGGGATGACGAAAACGATTCCCGAGCGCTTCGTGATGTTGAAATCAACGAAGTTAGAAATCAAGAAAGAGCATCAAGTGTTGATGGTTGACAAGATCACTAGTTTCAAGAAAAAGGGCAAAGGGAAAGAAAGGGGAACTTCAAGTAGAATGACAAGCAAGTTGTCACTCCCATGAAGAAGCCCAAAGCTGAACCAAAGCCTGAAACTGAGTGCTTACACTGCAAAGGAAATGGTCACTAGAAGCGGAAATGCCTTGAATATTTGGTGGATAAGAAGGATGGCAAAGTGAACAAGGGTATATTTGATATACATGTTATTGATGTGTACCTTACTAGTGTTTATAGTAACCCCTGAGTATTTGATACTTGTTCGGTTGCTAAGATTAGTAACTCGAAACAGGAGTTACAGAATAAACAGAAACTAGTTGAGGGTGAAGTGACGATGTATGTTGGAAGTGGTTCCAAGATTGATATGATCATCATCGCACACTCCCTATACTTTCGAGATTAGTGTTGAACCTAAATAAAGGTTATTTGGTGTTTGCGTTGAGCATGAATATGATTTGATCATGTTTATTGCAATACGGTTATTCATTTAAAATCAGAGAATAATTGTTGTTCTGCTTAAATGAATAAAACCTTTGATGGTCATACACCCAATGAAAATAGTTTGTTGGATCTCGGTCGTAGTGATACACATATTCATAATATTGATGCCAAAAGATGCAAAGTTGATAATGATAGTGCAACTTATTTGTGGCACTGCCGTTTGGGTCATATCGGTGTAAAGCTCATGAAGAAACTCCATAAAGATGGATTTTCGGAATCACTTGGTTATGAATCATTTGATGCTTGCGAACCGTGCCTTTTGGGCAAGATGACTAAAAACTCCGTTCTCCGGAACAATGGAACAAGCTACTGACTTATTGGAAATAATACATACCGATGTATGTGATCCAATGAGTGTTGATGCTCGTGGCAAGTATCGTTATTTTCTGACCTTCACAAAATGATTTGAGCAGATATGGGTATATCTACTTGATGAAACATAAGTCTGAAATAATTGAAAGGTTCAAAGAATTTCAGAGTGAAGGGGAAAAATCATCGTAACAAGAAAATAAAGTTTCTACGATCTGATCGCGGAGACGAATATTTGAGTTACGAGTTTGGTCTTCAATTAAAACAATGTGGAATAGTTTCACAGCTCACGCCACCTGGAACACCACAATGTTATGGTGTGTCCGAACATCGTAACTTCACTTTATTGGATATGGTGCGATCTATGATGTCTCTTATCGGTTTTACCACTATCATTTTGGGGTTGTGCATTAGAGACAGCTGCATTCACGTTTAAAAGGGCACCATCTAAATCCGTTGAGACAACACCGTATGAACTATGGTTTAGCAGTAAACCTAAGCTGTCGTTTCTTAAAGTTTGGAGTTGCGATGCTTATATAACCTGATAAGCTCGAACCCAAATCGGAGAAGTGTGTCTTCATAGAATACTCAAAGGAAACTGTTGGGTACTCTTTCTATCACAAATCCAAAGGCAAAACATTCATTGCTAAGAATGGATCCTTTCTAGAGAAGGAGTTTCTCTCGAAAGAAGTGAGTGGGAGGAAAGTAGAACTTGATGAGGTAACTGTACCTGCTCCCTTATTGGAAAGTAGTTCATCACAGAAATCTGTTCCTGTGACTACTACACCAATTAGTGAGGAAGTTAATGATGATGATCATGAAACTTCAGATTAAGTTACTACAGAACCTCGTAGGTCTTCCAGAGTAAGATCTGCACCAGAGTGGTACGGTAATCCTGTTCTGGAAGTCATGTTACTAGACCATGATGAACCTATGAACTATGAGGAAGCGATGATGAGCCCAGATTCCATGAAATGGCTTGAGGCCATAAAATCTGAGATATGATCCATGTATGAGAACAAAGTATGGACTTTGATTGACTTGCTCGATGATCAGCAAGCCATGTTAAATAAATGGATCTTCAAGAGGAAGACGGACATTGATAGTAGTGTTACTATCTACTAAGCTCGACTTGTTGCGAAATGTTTTCAAAAAGTTCAAGGTGCTGAATATGATGAGATTTTCTCACTCATATCGAAGCTTAAGTCTGTCTGAATCATGTTAGCAATTGCCACATTTTATGAAATCTGGCAAATGGATGTCAAAACTGCATTCCTTAATGGATTTATTAAAGAAGAGTTGTATATGATGCAACCAGAAAGTTTTTGTCAATCCTAAAGATGCTAACAAAGTGCGCAAGCTCCAGCAATCCATCAATGGACTGGTGCAAGCATCTCGGAGTTGGAATATACGCTTTGATGAGTTGATCAAAGCATATGGTTTTATACAGACTTTTAAAGAAGCCTGTATTTACAAGAAAGTGAGTGGGAGCTCTGTAGCATTTCTAATATTATATGTGGATGACATATTGTTAATTGGAAATGATATGGAAATTCTGGATAGCATGAAAGGATACTTGAATAAGAGTTTTTCAAAGCAAGACCTCGGTGAAGCTGCTTACAAATTGAGCATCAAGATCTATATAGATAGATCAAGACGCTTGATAAGATTTTTCAATGAGTACATACCTTGATAAATTTTTGAAATAGTTCAAAATGGAACAATCAAAGAAGGAGTTCTTGCCTATGTTACAAGGTGTGAAGTTGAGTAAGACTCAAGACCCGACCATGGCAGAAAATAGAAAGAGAATGAAAAGTCATTCCCTATGCCTCAGTCATAGGTTCTATAAAGTATGCTATGCTGTGAACCAGACATATTGTATACCTTGCTCTGAGTTTGGCAAAGGAATACAATTTTGATCTAAGAGTAGATCACTGGACAGTGGTCAAGAATATCCTTAGTGAAGAACTAAGGGAATATTTCTCAATTATGGAGGTGATAAAAGAGCCCGTCGTAAAGAGTTACATTGGTGCATCTTTTACACAGATCCAGATGACTCTAAGTCTCAATCTGGATACATATTGAAAGTGGGAGCAATTAGCTAGAGTAGCTCCGTGCAGAGCATTGTGGACATAGAGTATTTGCGAAATACATACGGCTCTGAATATGACAGACCCGTTGACTAAGCTTCTCTCACGAGCAAAACATGATCATACCTTAGTACTCTTTTGGGTGTTAATCACATAGCGATGTGAACTAGATTATTGACTCTAGTTAACCCTTTGGGTGTTGATCACATGATGATGTGAACTATGGGTATTAATCACATGCATATGTGAATATTGGTGTTAAATCACATAGCGATGTGAACTAGATTATTGACTCTAGTGCAAGTGGGAGACTGAAGGAAATATGCCTTAGAGGCAATAATAAAGTTATTATTTATTTCCTTATTTCATGATAAATATTTATTATTCATGCTAGAATTGTATTAACCGGAAACATGATACATGTGCGAATACATAGACAAACATATAGTCACTAACATGCCTCTACTTGACTAGCTCATTAATCAAAGATGGTTATGTTTCCTAACCATAGACATGTGTTGTCATTTGATTAATGGGATCACATCATTAGGAGAATAATGTGATTGACATGACCCATTCCGTTAGCCTAGCACTTGATCGTTTAGTATGTTGCTATTGCTTTCTTCATGACTTATACATGTTCCTGTAACTATGAGATTATGCAACTCCCGTTTACCGGAGGAACACTTTGGGTACTACCAAACGTCACAACGTAACTGGGTGATTATAAAGGAGTACTACAGGTGTCTCCGAAGCTACATGTTGAGTTGGCGTATTTCGAGATTAGGTTTTGTCACTCCGATTGTCGGAGAGGTATCTTTGGGCCCTCTCGGTAATGCACATCACTATAAGCCTTGCAAGCAATGTGACCAATGAGTTGGTTACGGGATGATGCATTACGTAATGAGTAAAGAGACTTGCCGGTAACGAGATTGAACTAGGTATTGGATACCGACGATCAAATCTCGGGCAAGTAACATACCGATGACAAAGGGAACAACGTATGTTGTTATGCGGTTTGACCGATAAAGATCTTCATAGAATATGTAGGAGCCAATATGAGCATCCAGGTTCCGCTATTGGTTATTGACCAAGAATAGTTCTAGGTCATGTCTACATAGTTCTCGAACCCGTAGGGTCCGCACGCTTAAGGTTTCGATGACAGTTATATTATGAGTTTATGAGTTTTGATGTACCAAAGGAGTTCGGAGTCCCGGATGGGATCGGGGACATGACGAGGAGTCTCAAAATGGTCGAGACATAAAGATCGATATATTGGACGACTATATTCGGAGTTCGGAAAGGTTCCGAGTGATTCGGGTATTTTTCGGAGTACCGGAGAGTTACGGGAATTCGCCGGGGAGTATATGGGCCTTATTGGGCCATACGGGAATAGAGGAGAGAGGCCGAAAGGAAGGAGGTGCGCAGCCCCCCTCTGGTCCGAATTGGACAAGGGGTGCAGCCCCCTTTTCCTTCCTCCTCTCCCCCTCTTTCCTTCTCTCCTACTCCAACAAGGAAGGAGGGGAGTCCTACTTCCGGTGGGAGGAGGACTCCTCCTGGCGCGCCCCTCCTGGCCGGCCGCACCTCCCCCTCCCTCCTTTATATATGGGGGCAGGGGGGCACCTCATGACACACAAGTTGATCTACGGATCGTTCCTTAGCCGTGTGCGGTGCCCCCCTCCACCATTTTCCACCTCGGTCATATCGTCGCGGAGTTTAGGCGAAGCCCTGCATCGGTAGAGCATCATCATTGTCACCACGCCGTCGTGCTGACGGAACTCATCCCCGAAGCTTTGCTGGATCGGAGCCCGGGGATCGTCATCGAGCTGAACGTGTGCTGAACTCGGAGGTGCCATACGTTCGGTACTTGGATCGGTCGGATCGTGAAGACGTACGACTACATCAACCGCGTTGTCATAACGCTTCCGCTTACGGTCTACGAGGGTACGTGGACAACACTCTCCCCTCTCGTTGCTATGCCATCACCATGATCTTGCGTGTGCGTAGGAATTTTTTTTTGAAATTACTACGTTCCCCAACACAACCCACCCAGGGTTACAATGGTAATATGCCGAGTTAGTGGGTCCGTATTGTCGGTGTCCGGGGTACCGGGCTGGGTCCCGCTTGTGGGCTTGTGGTTCGCCGGGTTCCCCTAGGTGCAGGCCCCGCGTGCCTAGGGGGACTGTGCGCCGTCTTGTCAATCGTCAGGGCATGGCTGAGTCGAGTTGGGTTCAGTGCTCTCCGTTAGGCTGCCGCTTGCTGTCGTCAGCGGTGAGGGTGGGAGCACTGTGGCCATGCCAGCCCCGGTCAGCGGGTAGGTAAGGGGCACTGTTGCCACGCTCCGGCTGACCATAGGCATGGGTGGGAACACTCTTGTCTTGGTCATCGGTGACTGAAGTCTCGTCCCATCATACGGCCTGGATGGGATGGGCTGGGTTGCCGTGGACGCCACGGGTGGGTTGGCTTGCTGGGGAAGCCATGGCTGCACCGGGTTGAGTTGTCTTGCGCTAGTTGCTGCGGCCGGGTTGACGTACCTTGCTGGGTTGGAGAGTTGGCCGGGTTGCGGTCCTTGCCGGGTCGAGCGAGTCGGCCAGGCGCGTGCTGGTTTGCGGGGCGATGTGGGCCCTGCTGTTTTTGAAAAGGATCCGGGTTCTGTTGCCTGCCCGGGGTTCATCCCCCCGACAACGATGGTTTAGACTTTGTGGCTAACAACAACACGCAGAGTAATAACTAGCGTTGCAAGGGGAAAACACATGCGCCCCGGTTTGGAGGGCCGAAATTCAACCTTGAGGCCATGATGAATCAGCCTTGTCCAAAACACGGGACCTAGGATAAGCTAGTTAGTCATCTGTGGAAGGATTGTTTCATCATGGGGGAGTATAGGAACTCTAATTTTTTCAGAATAATCATGGCCCGCATGGCGGTTCAGGTTCCGGCTCTGATGGACCTGGTTTTGGAGGTGGCAGTTCAAGCTCTGGCTTTCAAGGCCAAGGTAATCAAGGTGGTTTCAATCAGCAATCTGGTCAAGGGAATCAGCAGCAGCAGTCTGGTTATCAGATTAATCCAAACCAGCTGAATAGTGGTCAATATCATGTGTTCACCACGAGCCTGTGTAAGCAAGATCAGAAAATCCATAAACAGGCGGTGAACTCAGTCGAGCCGACGGTGCCTCGTTATTTGACGTGGCCTGAGCAGCCTATTGTATGGAGCCGTGAGGATCACCCGCCCCGGGTTAACAATCCAGGTCAATTGGTGAAAGTGCTTGTATTCAACTAGAGGGGGGTGAATAGGAGATTTTTAATGAAGTCTTCAAAACATGAGTGCTTTGAAGACAACCAATAGAAATGAACCTATTGATATGCAGTGGAAGGTAGACTACACTAGACAGGCCATAGTCAAGCAAGCAATGTAGTGAAAGCACGAACACTATCAATAGCTAGGTAGTGTGGATCAGGATGGAAGATAGTATGAAGCCAAACAATACATAGTCTTAACAAAGTGAAGTCAATCAGATCAGGCAAGAGGGCAAAGACTTCACGAAGACAAACTGTAAGTAAAGAGAGAGGAAGGATAAAACCAGTTGCTCAGAGAGGACAAGGGGTTTGTTGGACCAGTTCTAGATGCTGCGACAATTGTATGTCTGGTTAGGGAGGCTGAGATTCAACTCAGAAGACCGCATCTACACCTTATTCCCCTTGAGCTAAGAACACTTAGTCCTCGCCCAATCACTCTGGTAAGTCTTCAAGGGAGACTTCCAAACCTTCACAGACTTTGTTCACCGGCAATCCACAATGACTCTTGGATGCTCAGAATGTGATGCCTAACTGGCTGGAGGATACATAGTCCTCAAGTGTAATAAGTCTTCAGATCACGCGGACAGAAAGACTTCAGTGATGCCTAACACTCTTTGGCTCTGGGTGTTTTGGGCTTTGTCCTTGCAAGGATTCTCTCTCAAATGCTTCGGAGGTGGGTTGCTCTCAAATGACGAAAGTCGTGGACTAAATCTGAGCAGCCACCAACTTATAGAATAGGGGTGGGCTATTTATAGCCAGGAGGTAACCCGACCTGATTTGTCTGAAATGACCCTGGGTCACTAGGGAACCGACACGTGTCCAACGGTCAGATTTCAAACACACGTGGCAGCTTAGCTTGGGCTACAAGCCAAGCTGACTCATCCAGCTCTGGATAAGATTTACTCTCATTGTCTTCACTCGAAGACATAGGATTTGGTTGAGCATCACTTCAGTCACTCTGACTTTGTTCACTTGGACCCCACTTATCAGTACGATGGTTCCTATGACTCAACAAAGAAGAAAAGGAAACTACAAAACAACTATGTCTTCGCACTCCATAGTCTTCATGCGATGTCTTCTCTGTCATAGTCTTCAATGTGAATATCTCCATGGACCATCATTGTCTTCAATGCCTTCACACATTTTTAGGGGTCATCTCTGTTAGGTAAACCAAATCAATATGGGACTACTACCTGTGTTATCGTGCAATTCTCACAAACACATTAGTCCCTCAACCAAGTTTGTCATCAATACTCCAAAACCAACTAGGGGTGGCACTAGATGCACTTACAATCTCCCCCTTTTTGGTGATTGATGACAAACTGGTTGAAGTTTTAACGGGAATACAAATATGTGAAAGTTTAGTGTTGTGATTATTCTCTTCATACATATGACGAGGCTCCCCATGAAGATGTGCATATAAACGATTTCGTTTTGAATGCAAATGCACATGGCAGGTTTTGATTTGTGGAGGCCATCTTCAAAGTGTGAAGACAATACATTATGGATATAGAAAGATACTGAAGATAATGATATGCATAATGGTAAATGGACGTCTGCAAAATGACTTCATGCAGAATTATCATCGCAACACATAATAGCAGAAAAAGTAGCAGACAACCATCAAGTTTAAGTGTTACAACTCAAGGAACCAAATGTATCAAAAGACGAGAGTTGTAAAACTTGGAAAATAATGCAACCACCCATAAGGACCCGCTCGAAGACTATCAACTCATATGCTTCTCCCCCTTTTGTCAGTAATGACCAAAAAGGTTTGAAGACATAGAGCGTCTACTCGTTTCTAGAAGGAGCAGGGTCGGCGTTGGAGTTTGGTGGTGCAGAGGGGCCTGGTGTAGAGTCGAGATGTAGTGTAGCCATGGTTGGTGAAGTGGCATCATCTTCTTCGTCGACGACATTTGCAACAATAGTTGCAGCCAAAGATGAATACTCGGAATCTTCAAGTGAGGGAGTGTGGCACCAGCTTGCATTTGGTGGAGGCCTGGAATCAAACTTGAAGCTCTCGGTGAAGCCATCTGCTTACAGATCATCTTCAGAGCATAGCAGAGTGAGGCTTTTCCAGGATAGCCGTGCATTCTCATGGGCAACAAATGATTTCTCGGTGGCCAAGTTGTGAATGCGATTGACATCCACCAAGAGACTCTGCATCTGACACTTCAGCCAGTTGTGGTGCTTATCCTGTTTCTGATGTAGAGCCACAAGCAGTTCGCGGTCATTGAGTACACGAGAACAATTCCGAGGGCTTTGGGCAATTGTACTGCTAGTGGCTTCAATATTTGCACGATGAGGCATGCGCACATTGCCAGCCATAGGATAAGAAGTTGTTTCAGCATTGGGAACATGAACCCCTTCATTAGGCTGTGAGAAGCTCTGATGATCAATATGTTGACGACATAGAGGCTCCTTGGCAGGCTCGGGGTAGATGGCTTCAACTAACATATCAACCTCAGGTAGAAAGACAAGATGGTTGCGTGCTGAAGGCTGATAATTGACAGAAGAATGGAGTTTGATTAGGCGCATTACCCATGGAGCATAGAACTTCAAGCCAAACATATCAATCCCAGATGCAGCAAGTTGTCTGATGAAGAAATCCTGGGAGTTGAAACTAATGCCATTGACAATCTAGAAGACCAAAGTCTTCATGGCTCCTTCCAGTTTGGCTTCAGAAGAATCTCCCTTGATTGGCCACAGAGTACGCCTCGGTATATGATAAACTATGCGGGGCAAGTATTCAAGGTATTTGACAAAGAATTCCTTGGGATATTCTGCATCTTGAGGCAATGGCTTCATCAGGCTAAGCATTTGACTCATATTGGGTTCAGGCCACTGAAATATACTCTGCAGTCCTTCTTGGTGATGCTGACAACCAGGCTCGTACAGATCACCTAGAGTGGGCAGGGAGGTAAGCTCGATGATGTCTTGAGCTTTAGCTTCATAGTGCACATCACCTGTCATCTACTCAAGGATCCATGTCTTCGGATCCCGGTTGTAGCCACGAATGTGAAGAGTAGCATAAAACTGCAGCAGTAGCTCTTCATTCCAGTGCTCTTTGGCAGTGACAAATTCTAGAAGACCAACATCCTGAAAGAAATCCAAAGCTTCTTCAACACAGGGGAGCCCAGCCATAGCTTCACAATCCAGGTGCATGTGCGGAAAGATTCTCTCTTGATTGTAGAGCACATGGGAGTAATAGCTTCACTGTTGATGGCTCTAGAAGCGATCTAAAGAGATCCTTGGCTTCGAGTAGGGATTCTTATCACTGTCAAAGAAGGTATTGTGTGCTCTGAAGCTGTTGACACTGAAAGATCCTGGTGCTGTAGCAGCGCCTGCAAGACTTGGCAGTTTGGGCTTCGGCTTCTATACTTGTGGTCGCTGCTGCACATGATAATCTTATTGAGGTCCGAGACCAGTGGGAGGAACCAGGATTGGCCAGCGAATATTGGCTAACTCCCCCTCACGATTGTAAGTTGTTTCCATAGTGTGAGGCCTTGGAAGAGGAATTGTGCCGTCAGTGGAGATCGGCGTCACAAAATCTTCAGGGTTCACATTGGCTTCGGGCACAACATTAGCTTCAGGCTCCACAGGATCCTCAGCCAAGACAGGGTCATTGGCTTCAGCAATATTTGTGGCAGCCTCATTGTTCTCAACCTCCATTTGGTCAACGACCGGAGGGTCTTGCACAGTCACATTCTCCTCGAGAATGACTTTATTTGGGGCAGGGGGTGTGGCAACTCTCTCTTCTCCTCTTTCTCTTTCTTCTTCATCGGCTAATGCAGCCGAAATGTCTTCAGCAGCCTTGGCGTCAGACTCAGGAACCGTCGTAGAAGGATTCTCTTCAGGGAACACTTGATGTGCCACTGAACTGGATTGTTGTGAATCTTCTTCTGGGATGGTTGACATGGAGATGGATGGCCTGAGACCTTTGCGAAGCCGTTGGAACACGGGCGACACCTTTGGCGATGGTGTGGTCTCCATGTAGTTGTCGTCATTCACCACTGGACTGGTGACTTGCGCTGGTGGAGTGCGGGGTGTTTGAAAGTGCAACTATCCCTAGGTGGTTTTGGTAATTCCTAACAACATATAGCTCATTGAGCTAACACTATTTCAAGATAAATATTTCAGGAAAAGCTCAATGAATGGCATGGCATGGATGAAAAAAGTGGACCCCTCAAAATGCTAAGGATAAAAGGATTGTCTCAAGCTCAAAGCTCAAGACTCTACATTTTATATTTTAGTGATCCAAGATCACATTGACTTTATAGGAAAAGCCAATACTATCAAGAAGGGATGAGGTGTTGCTTAATGAGGTTCTTGCTTCAAAGTGCTTAGTGATATGCTCCAAAAGCCTCAACTACTTTCTCACATCCATATATGACCTAAACCAAAAGTCAAACTCGGCGCCACCGATTCTTTCTATCCGGTGCCACCGAGTTCAGATGTCATAGCCACAACCACAAACCCTAGGCAAATCGGTCTCACCTATAGGGATCTCTGTCTCACCAAGATGAGATTGTAATCTCTCTATTTCCCTTCGTAACGTTTTGGTACTACCGAGATGAGCGATTGGTCCCACCGAGATTGCAATTTAAACTATCTGTTTCCCTTTCGTAACATTTTGGTGCCACCGAAATGAGCGAACCGATCCCACCGAGTTTACCTGGCCAACTCTCCGATTAGCTTATTACCAAAATCGGTCCTACCGAGTTTGTGTGATCGGTCTCACCAAGATTACGTTATGCCCTAACCCTAACCATCTCAGTCCTATCGAGTTGCATGTCGGTCCCACCGAAATTCCTAATAGTCACTAGATTTGCTGAATCGGTCTGACCGAGTTTCTCAATTCGGTCCCACCGATATTGGCAAGTTGTGTGTAACAGTTAGATTTGTGTGGAGGCTATATATACCCCTCCACCTCCTCTTCATTCGTGGAGAGAGCCATCAGAACAAACCTACACTTCCAACTTACGTTTTCTGAGAGAGAACCACCTACTCATGTGTTGAGACCAAGATAATCCATTCCTACCATACGAATCTTGATCTTTAGCCTTCCCCAAGTTGCTTTCCATTCAAATCTTCTTTCCACCAAATCCAAATCCTGTGAGAGAGAGTTGAGTGTTGGGGAGTGTCGGTGTCAAAACCGGCGGATCTCGGGTAGGGGGTCCCAAGCAGTGCGTCTTAGGATCAATGGTAACAGGAGGCAAGGGACACAATGTTTACCCAGGTTTGGGCCCTCTCGATGGAGGTAAAACCCTACTCCTTCTTGATTAATATTGATGATATGGGTAGTACAAGAGTTGATCTACCACAAGATCAGAGAGGCTAAACCCTAGAAGCTAGCCTATGGTATGATTGTTGTTCGTATATGTCTATCGACTAGCCTGGCCCCGGTTTATATAATGCACCAGAGGCCTAGGATAACAAGAGTCGTAGCCGAATATGCCGGTGGGGGAGGAGTCCTTGTCTTGATCGCCAAGTCTTGTGGATTCTTCCTTGTATGCGGCAGCTGTCCGGACTGGCCCATGAGTATACGGCCATGGGGGTCCTCGGCCCAATCCAACTGATCGGGAGACGACGTGTTGAGTACCCCCTAGTCCAGGACACCGTCAGTAGCCCCCTGAACCGGTCTTCAAGTTAGGTACGCTCCTCGATTCTTCCGAACTGTTCTTCATCTTCGGTTGCTGGCCTTGAAAACTGGTTCAACAAATCTTCTCATCTTCTATCTTGAGGATCACCGAAATGCATTCGGCGAGTTTACGCATCGGGTATCCGAGGAGCCCCTTTAAGTTTCCGGCCTTTATCAATGCCTTGTTATTTTTATGCCACACCTCGGGTTTGGAGTTGTTCCCGGGAGGCAGTGTCCTCTTGCGTCAGAGCTCTAACGCCGTACTGCATTCAAGGTATTTCTTGCAGCCGAGCACCAATGTCGGACTGCTTCCCGACTCTAACACCGGAATGTATCCGAGCTCCAACGCCGGACTATGTATCTGAGCTCCAACGCCGGACTGTATCCGAGCTCCAACGCCGGACTATGTATCTGAGCTCCAACACCGGACTGTATCCGAGGTGTCATAAATCACCTTGGTTCAAAGAAGTTTGAAGGAGTTTAGCAGAGCTTAATGCCGGAAATGCCCTCTATGGAGCCAGCCACTAGTGCCCGAGCTTTATGCCGGACTACTTCCGAGGTGGTGCACCACCCCGAATGTGGGCCGATTTTTGTCAATATTTTTGATTGATGCAATTTATTCTCTGCCGAGATACATAGCCAGTAGCCCTGAAGGTGGGTATCGGTCTAAAACCCGAGATGCACATGAAGGATGACATAAGACCGCTGATCCCGATAGCCGCTGAGACTCAGGTTGATTTGCAAAATCAGTCTGAGGATCAAGTCCTAGCTCGGCAGAGTACTTTGGGACACAACCAGCGGCGTGCTCAGTCCTCAAGACTCGGGTTGGGTGCGGCCGACCAACCTGAGGATCAAAATCTCCACGGAGACTGTATTACACTTAAAATTTTCTGCATTGGACAGGCAATGCAGTAGCCCCCGAGACACTCGTCGGGTGGCAACACCGGATCAGGGATCGATGTGCCCCTTTAATATTTGTAAATAATAAGCCCGAAGCCCAGTAGCCCCCAAGCCTTAATGCGGGCACGGGAGGCCGAATTAAGGATCGATATCCATAGTAAAATCACAAATTATGTGTAATGACTCTATGTATCCAAGTACTTTACGTCATTAATGCTTGAATCCGCATTGAACAAAACTTTGTTGACCAACCATCGGCTTCCACCTCCTCGGCCAATAGCCGAGGAGTGTTTGTCCTACTTTATAAAGCCTTTATGAGGGCAAAGATTTACAACAAACAAGGCAATCTGGCCATACGGTTTTATAAACAAAGGTACACGGAGAGACATGTTATATTACTGTTTAACAGAAGAAATGTCTTCCAAAAAAATACTCCTGCTATCGGTTCCTTTCTTTGGGTTGTCATGCTAAGCATGATCATAAAACCTCAGCTCCAATGTAAGAGCAAAATATCGAGGATTTAGTTTGGGATGCCAGTTAATAGCCCCCGGTAGTGTTCGGCGATAGTCGAGGTCAAGCCGTAAACACTTCGGCCATTGTTATGAATGTCCCGTCGTTTAACGCCGTCATCGGATCGCCGACCAGTTTACGCTTATTGTGACAGTCAGTTTTCGGCTTTCTCCACTAAGGTGCTTAACCATGTGAGATGGAAGCACAATCGCAGTGGTTCTCCCTTTGCACACCTAGCCGAACAAAGCGGAACATAGGAGGCAAGCGCAGGAGCCGGGCAACCCAACTATTGACCGAAGACACAATTCGAAACCGATGCATATATAGCAATATCCGAGAATGTTTTTGCCGAATCTCTAAAGGTATCCGGCGTTGCACTGCGAGACTTGTGCTGAAAACACACAAATAGTTTAAAAGTGCCATGGGCTCGAAAAGCCAAAAAACTTATTCAAAAGGTTAATGTCCGAACTAGATCAAGTGTTCGGTGCCAATCCGAAAATTGGACTTTAGAAAAAAAAGGTGCTTCTGCCGTGCTTTAACATGACACATCCTATCTCAAAACTTCAAGCGGTTCAGCCTACGGCTTCAACCTCCTATCTCGAAGGCAGAGTACTTCTTACTAGGCCAGTTTAGCAAACTAAACTCTAGCGGCTTTGAGAGAGAAATTAGGCTCCCCGGCTAGTGACCGCACACTTGTGTCAAAAAAGGAGTGATAAATAATAATAAAAACTTTGCAACGACTAAGAAGAAAAACACTTATCATAAAACGGCTCATATAAATTTAAGAGCCCCCAAGTGACTTGGGGAAAAGAATGATTGCATGTACCGAAGTACTTATATCATATCTATGTTCAACCGAACTTTAAACGCGTCTTAACCGACCGTCGGCTTCTCCCTCTTCGGTCAAGGACCGAAAAGTGTTATGCACTCCATCTGTCGAGAATATTGACGGTGTTTCCAATAACCAGGCAATCAGGCCATAAGGCTGTAACAGACAAAGCGCGCTCAGGGAACTTATGCTATATTACTGCGAAGAGTAGGAAGCATCTTCGAAGAAAATAGTACCCCCACCGATACCTTTCTTCGGTGCTCATTGTTATTATGAGACTTGTGCAATAGATTTTTTGTACTCATGAGTTCCGTTGTGTGCCGACCATGATTGAAAACAATAAGAGCGCTAGCTTTCGGCTTCACCCAGTCTGAGGTCCGGCTCGGGGGACCCGATCGTGACAATCGTAGAGGTGCTCCCTTTACTCCCTAGCCGAACAATCGGGAACGTAGGGGTAAGCACAGGAGCCAGGCAACCCAGCTTGCAAATCGCTTAAGTCAATATGGTGAATATTTTGGCGTAATACACGAACAAGGAACGAAGCCGTACAAGTATAACCATATGCAAGAGGAAGAAGCTTCGTGAAGGAAGCCCCCAAGTAAACGGGGTATTTGAATTTGCGCGTCACAAACAAAGTTTGGACTAGGAAATTTTTACAAGCAACTTTTTTCCAAAAAAGAATAATGCTTGGCCGAGCCGAACACAAGTGAAAAATTAAAAACTTTGATCATGAAGACAACTTAGCTGGTTAATGTGTTCAGTATTGATGGCGCGGTCCGAGCTTGATGCGGGACAAGGTTCCATCCCCGAGCCGGTCCCGAGGTGGCGGAGCAAAGAGCTCGGCACTCCGAAGTGGTGACATGGCACGGTCAATGCAGGACGGCAGGGTGATGCCGAAGTCCCCGGCATGGGATAATGAAGTGTTGACGAAGCCCCCCGTCCTGCCGAGGTAACGCCAAAGGATATAGTCCGGCTGGATCATTTTCATGTGCACAAAAAATAGTGCAAACCGGAGATAATAGTAATAATAAAAAAATAAAAAAAATCGTTGGATAACAAAAAATTTATACAAAGTGAGCAATAAAAGAAATATGGCCTGGCGCCGAAGTCAATGTCGATGCAGGGCGGCGGCGTGATGCGGTAAAGGCATGGCAAGGCCTGAATTCACAGGTCGGTTCGAGTTCCGAATGCGGCGTTCGCCGGACTATGTACAAAAACTGATCGAACCATCATGCGACCGTCGTTAATGCGGCCACCATTTGATAAACCTGCGTACATATGACGGACAAACCAGAGTAATAATTCATTGGGAAAAATGAATCCCTAACAAGCAAAAAATACTAGGATTAATAGCACCTGGCTTATTTGTTGTAGCAATCCGAAGAAAGGTGATTCCCAAAATTGGGACTCAATTCGATCGCCTGATGGGCGATAAAGCAACGGCATGGCGATGCTGGCAAAGGTTGGCTCGCCGAGGCAAAGCCCTCGGTCCAGCTAACATGACGGAGCTGGTCGGCCAGCAACGCCGAAGTCTCCGGAGTAGGTTGATGAAGAGATGATGAAGCCCCCGGTCCAGTGATGCGGGTCGTAACGTGGTCGATGCCGGCTTGATGAAGTGACCGTGTGGCGATGCAGGTGTGCCGGTTCCATGTAATCCGTGGGGCGGCGATGTTGGTGATGATTTATCCTTCGCGATGCCAAACTATTGTTCGGCCGGCCGAGATGATGATCCGAAGAAATTGAGCTCGGCTCAACAAAGCGACGACATGTATAACGCAGGTTGGCCGCCGTGGAGTGATGTTGTCGGGCTGGTTTGACACCGGCACGACGGTGAAGTTCGTATTGCAATAATACTTTTAATACTACTGGGATGTGTTTGAGAATAAAACACAACCCCCATACGAAAACTTCCTTCAAAAAGATGTCCGAGATCCCGTTCATAAAGAAGATGAATTCGGGCCGGATTCGTTCTCGCGCAGAAAACAGATCCAAAAAGTCATGCACTAATCGGAAGTTTCCCGGAGTTTGGACGGTCGGATCGAGCTGAATTTTTGGCAGGTGGGAGATATGGGAATTCCTCAGGAAATCAACGGTTGGTTCCTCGAAAGGACATCCGAGCTAGATGCTTGATACCACGCCCTAAACTCGTCCGGATTCTCGTCCAGATTCAACAGGGCTCCGGTATTATCAGAGATTGCCCGAGATTCCTCCATCGGAACTCGATGAAATTTTTGTAGGGTTGTTGTAGACTTAATTCCGCATAGTTCCACCGAAGTAATCGTTTAATCGACACTCGAGGAGGCGGTGGCGGCGGATACAAGTTTGTTGTCCAGAAAAACAGCACGGTCGCCCGAGGGCAATGTTGACATTGAGCCCCCGAGCGCCATGGATGACTCCTCCATGATCTTGATAGAGATCGGAGTTGGTGTTGATGAAGGCCTTCATCCGAACATGACGATCGGAGGTAGGGCGCAGTCCTCGGTCAAGCCAAGGTGACCAGTCGATCTAGTGTCGAAGAAGCCGACGTCGCAGTTGACCTGCAGTCGAGCCATTGATCCTTTCGTCGATCACACAGCGGAACTCTCAATGAAAGCACCAATGTCAGTGTCAAAACCGGCGGATCTCGGGTAGGAGGTCCCAAGCAGTGTGTTTTAGGATCAATGGTAAAAGGAGGCAAGGGACACAATGTTTACCCAGGTTCGGGCCCTCTCGATGGAGGTAAAACCCTACTCCTGCTTGATTAATATTGATGATATGGGTAGTGCAAGAGTTGATCTACCACGAGATCGAGAGGCTAAACCCTAGAAGCTAGCCTATGGTATGATTGTTGTTCGTATATGTCTATCGACTAGCCTGGCCCCAGTTTCTATAATGCACCAGAGGCCTAGGATAACAAGAGTCCTAGCCGAATACGCTGGTTGCGGAGGAGTCCTTGTCTTGATCGCCAAGTCTTGTGGATTCTTCCTTGTATACGGCAGCTGTTCGGACTGGCCCATGAGTATACGGCCAAGGCGGTCCTCGGCCCAATCCAACTGATCGGGAGACGACACGTTGAGTACCCCCTAGTCCAGGACACCGCCAGGGAGATTATCATTTGAAGCTCAAGAGCAAGGAGTTCATCATCAACACACCATTTGTTACTTCTTGGAGAGTGGTGTCTCCAAGATTGGCTAGGTGTCACTTGGGAGCCTCCGACAAGATTGTGGAGTTAAACCTAGGAGTTTGTAAGGGCAAGGAGATCGCGTACTTCATGAAGATCTACCGCTAGTGACGCAAGTCCTTCGTGGGAGATGGCCATGGTGGGATAGACAAGGTTGCTTCTTTGTGGACCCTTCTTGGGTGGAGCCCTCCGTGGACTCACACAACCCTTACCCTTCATGGGTTGAAGTCTCCATCAACGTGGATGTACGATAGCACCACCTATCGGAACCACGACAAAAACATCCGTGTTTCCAATTGCGTTTGAATTCTCCAAACCCTTCCCTTTACATTCTTGCAAGTTGCATGCTTTACTTTCCGCTGCTCATATACTCTTTGCATGCATGCTTGAATTGTGTTAAGATTGCTTAACTTGTGCTAAGTTTGCTAAAATCTGCCAAATACTAAAATTGGGAAAAGGATAGATTTTTATTTGGTCAAGTAGTCAAATCACTCCCCCTCTAGACATACTTCCGATCCTACAAGTGGTATCAAAGCCTTGGTCTCCATTTGCTTTGATTTCCATAGCTTTTGGTGGTCATAGCCTTGGTTTCACAACCTAGGAGAGTATGGCGTCTAGCGAGGGAAACTACCACCATAGAGGTCCTTACTTTGATGGTACTAATTTTGCTAGTTGGAAGCATACGATGAAAATGCATATTCTTGGACGTAACCACGCCGTTTGGGCTATTGTGTGTATTGTCTTGCAAGGTGAATTGTTTGATGGGAGAGAACCGAACCATGAAGCTAGCACGGAAGAGTTGAAGATGCTGCAATACAACGCTCAAGCTTGTGATATACTCTTCAACGGATTGTGTCCCGAAGAATTCAATGAAATCAGCCGTCTTGAGAATGCAAAGGAAATTTGGGACACTTTGATTGACATGCATGAAGGTACCGACTCCATCAAGTTATCCAAATTGGATGTGCTTCAAAGTCAACTTGACAAGTTCAAGATGAAGGATGGTGAAGGCGTCGCTGAAATGTACTCTAGGCTTGCTCTCATTACAAATCAGATTGCCGGCTTAGGAAGTGAAGAGATGATTGAAAAATTCATCATCAAGAAGATACTAAGAGCCTTGGATGGAAAATATGATACCGTGTGCACATTGATCCAAATGATGCCCAATTACAAGAATCTCAAGCCAACGGAGGTCATTGCAAGAATTGTTTCTCATGAGATGTCACTCAAGGATAAGGAGGAGCTCCACAACAAGTCGAGTGGTTCTCACAAAGCCTCATGTGAAGCCCCCACATCATCTAGTGAGAAACAAACCTTCAATGAAGAATTGAGCCTAATGGTGAAGAACTTCAACAAGTTCTACAAGAGTAGAAGCAAGGAAAGAAGTTCCAAGTCAAGGTCCTACAATGACAAAAGTTCTTCCAATCGAGAGCGCAATTGCTACAATTGTGGAAGACCCAGACACTACTCCAATGAGTGTACAACTCCCTACAAAAGAAGAGAAGAATCACCTAAGCGAAGAAGTAAAAGAGAAGAATCACTACCAAAAGAGAGAAGGAGTAGAGATGATCGTTATGAACGAAGAACATCCCGGAGAAGCAAGGATTCAGGAAGGAAGGACAAGTCATCAAAGTGCTACACAAAACGAAGACATCAAGATCATGTTGGTGAATGGGTATCCGGTTCCGACTCCGACCATCACTTCGAGAGAAGCTATCACTCCGATTGCGAACATACTCAATATGAAGGTGTTGCCGGTCTAGCACTTGTGTCAACCAACTCCTATGACATATTTGATTCACCAAATGAGGGACTTGGAAGATGCTTCATGGCTAAAGGCCCAAAGGAAACGCACCCCGAGTATTTTGATTTCAATAGTGATGAAGATGACTTGCTAGGTGATGATGATTTACTTATTGACAACTCTTGTGATGAATACTATGATGAAACGTCAATTAGTCATGCTAATCAAGATAAAACGAATGACGATTATAAGGAGAATATTGAGCTCCTAACTAAAGAACTAAACACTCTTAAGTTAGCTCATGAAACTTTCTTAGGGGATCATCGAGAACTTTTAAGGACTCATTAGAAGTTACGCTTTGAAAAGCTCAACCTTGAGCAAGAGCATGAGTTCTTAAAGGCAATCAATGATGATCTTCGCAAGAAAAGTTCTTCTTACATTGCCAAGCGTTTACTCTTATCTACTTACATGCCTCAAGTCAAGTCTAGTAACAAGAACAAGAAGGATTCTTCCTCTAGTAGTAACAATAATCATGTTAAATCTAATGTTGTTGCTTCTAGTAGTTCTCTTGATTCCACTAATGATTCTCTTAGCCAAGTTACACTTGAGCAAGAAAACAGCTTATTGAAGGGAATTATAGAGAAAGGTGTTTACAAGAGCCTTGGCGGGAGTAAGCAATTCGAGGAAATTGTACGCATGCAAGGAAGGCACCAGAAGAACCAAGGTGCTGGTTTTGAACGAAAGTTCAATGCCAATGGAGCAGAGTGGGAAGAAGATCAATACCCCAAGACGAAGTTTGTTCCTCAACAAGCGAAGTATGATCCTACTTCCTTCAAAGGGACACAAGCTCAAGATGATCTTCCACCACAAGACCACAAGCAAAAAGGCAATGATGCGCTTCAAGAGGAGATTGATGCATTTGAAGAAGCTCCCAAAGCCTTGGTCAAGTGGGTTCCCAAGACTACGTCAATTTATACTTCATCAAGTACGACTACAACTCCAAGGATTCCCATCAATATGGTGTGGATCCCGAAGAAGAAGAACTAGAGAGTTCTTGAGGGTGACTCCACCAACATACTTCACTCATATCATTTTGGCAAGGACAAGTGCAATCAACTTCCACATCTTGCACTAGTTCATGGAGTCACAAACCCTCTTGTTGGTAAGACAAGGGACAAGGTAACTTAATGATTTCATAGACATCATTTTGTGTGTGCATCAATCTATGTGTATGGATATCCTTGTTTGTTCCTTGTGGGACTAACCCGTGTAGGTATTGAAAGTGCAACTCACTCCAAAGGATTGCTCCAAATGATCTACATCAACTATTGAGCATCCACATCTTCAACACCTACATGAAGTCATCATCGACAAAACCCAAGGTTAGTTCATCCCTCTAAGTGGGGATCTCACATCTAGGGGGAGCTTTACTCTAAGAATTGAGTTAAAGCAACTCTAATGGTGTGAACACATCAATGCATTATGTAAAAATGGTAACCCCACTTAAGCTTAAACGATGAGTATGACCTATGATCAAATGTTCTCATTTGACTCCTAAGTCAGTATACTCATATATAGATGACCGAGTCATCGCCAATTGCTTGATAGATGCTAGATTGGTTGTGCATGCCTTGCCACATATTTCATTTGTCATTTTATTGTGTGAGCATGTTGATTGCATATTTTACTCATTCAAGGACATCCACTTGTAGTTTTTCTTGGTAGGTTTCTTTTCTTTGGCCAAGTGGATGGACAAGAATGCCTAAGAACCTTCTCTAGCTATCTATGCTTTTCTTGTCTCAAACTCTATTCATGCTACATCACAAAGTTTGATCAAGTCAGATTCGAACCACTCTGTGTGAGGAGCACTCGGAGTCCCCGATTCGTCATAGACTTAAACTTCCAAAACTTCTTTGTGCGTTTCGGTCTGACTGATTCTTCCATTTTGGTCATACCGAGATCACTAAGTTGATCTAGGTTTTCAATCTCGGTGCAACCGATTTGAACATTTCGGTCCCACCGAGTTGCAGTAACTGCTTGCATTAATGCATCTCGGGTGCCACCGAGTTGTTCCACTCGGTCACACCGATAGGGTTGGGCTATATATATCCATGGGCAATTTTTTTGGAAATTTCTCCGAACTCTTTTGCCCGCGCTCAGCCCGCTCTGCTTCCTGGGTCTCCGGATCGTCCTCCTCGTCGCCAGCTGCCTCCCGCCGCTGGTCTCCGCCGCCGTCATTGGGAATCATCTCCGCCGTTGCCGCCGTAGAAAGTCCATCACCAAACTAGGGTATGGACTTGATCCTTGTGCTAATCTCTCTTCGATTCCTAGCACATTGTTTTTGCCATGTATCTTGCCATGATTGAGATCATCTTATCCAGTAAAAACACTCCGTAGATTAGGTTTGGATTGAAAATTTAGGGTTAGGTTTCTGGCGAAACCATCTCGGACCCACAGAGTTGTAGAAATCGGTTCCACCGATTTGGCCAAGGCCATTGCACATGTGATTCTCGGTCTGACCGAGAATTGCAAATCGGTGTGACTGAGTTCAGGACTTTGTGAAACCCTAGCAGTCTCGGTGCCACCGAACTGTGAATCAGTCTGACCGAGTTCACCAGTTTAGGTTCCTAAAGCTGCTTCAGTATCACCGAGTTTATAAATCGGTAGATCCGAAATGCTTTCTGTGGAAAACTAAAACTAAGTTTTTAACTCATTCTTTTGCAAAAACCTCTGTACTTTGTGATGCTCATCCCCTCGATCTCATCTATATCTATTCACAGGGTCTACTGTCAGTGTTTGCAACATGTCTGATCAGAGTGACAGCCAGAACAGAGAAGAGGAGCATGTTCACTTGAGTGAGGGCACTAGTCCCTCCAGTTCCTCAGATGAGGGCAGCAGGAGCACTCCCAACAACTTGCCTAAAGATGCCACCAGGACCAGAAAGAAGAGAACCTCAGATTCTGAGGATGAAGACTACGTGGCAGAAGAGGATGAAGCCACATCCAGAAATGTGCTCAAGAAGGAATATGGCACAGCTGCAGCCACCAAGCCTGGTTTGAACAGGAAAGTCCCAGCCAAGAGGACTCCTATGCTGAAGGTCAGAGGATCAACTAAAGAAACTGAGAGACCTAAACCCAAAGAGCCACAAGTGACAGAGAAGAAAAGGAAGGAAAGGGTCAAGAAGACCATGGCCAGGGTTGTTGGAAAGCCTTGCATGATGGAAGATGAAGAAGAAGAGGCTGCTGCACCAGCACCTAAAGCTCAGAAGCTTATGGGTGATGCCATCAAATCAGGGGCTGCTTCATCAAAGTCAAAAGAAGCACCCAAGGCAGCTGCTTCGAAGCCTAAACTTGCACCCAAGAGGAATACTAGGAACATTCCAGCTGCTGAGAAGAACAAGGCCCCAGTGCCTGAAGCTGCTGTTGAAGAAGAAGATGATGAAAAACATGTAGCTGAGATGATGAAAAACATGTAGCTGAGAATATGAAGCTGAGAAAGGATGCAGGACTCAGACAGTGGAGGTTGACTGATCCCTATGCAGTCAGGAGGAGAACTGTTATGGACTATAGGGTCCATACAAAGGAACAACAGGATTTCTATGAAACAATGCTGCTTGAAAAGAAGCCAATTGTCTGTGATATGAGATGGGTGGACTGGAAATATATCAAGGAGAATGAAGAGCACTATCCTGGTGTGTATGACAGTTTCAAGGGTTGTGGAGTGGATGACTTTGTTGGGCAGAAGCTCACAAAGTGGAATGATGAGCTTATAATGCAGTTCTACTCCACATCACACTTCTATCCAGATGGGAAGATAGTATAGATGTCTGAAGGTACTAGGTACCAATCAACTATTGAACAATGGGCTAATCTGATCAATGCAGCTAAGGAGAAAGAGGATGACTTGGATGTCTATGCCAAGAAGAAGATGGATCACAACACTATGGCACATATGTACAAGGAGATCCCAGATCCTGCTGTTGAAACACACAAGTTTGGATCAGTACATTACCTTCTGTCAGGATTGCCAACCATCAACTGGATCCTCAGGCACACTCTTTTGCCCAAGTCAGGTGATCACAATATTATCAGAGGCCATGCTATCAATCTGCTTCACATATTTGATGTGCCTCAAAAGTTCAAGGTCATGAGCCTCATAGTAGAAACTATCAAGAGGACAGCTGCTGACCAGAAGAGAAGTTGTGGATATGCCCCACAGATCCAGGAGCTAATTAACACCAAGATGGGCACTGGCATATACCTATTGGACAAGGAACACATGCCTATCTATCCAGATTTTGAGGACAACCAAGTGGTTATGGATGAAGATGAACCATCTTCTGTGCAAGCACAAGAAAAGAAGGAGAAGGCAAGGACTGAGAAGGCTGCCAAGATGCCGACCATTGATGAGGCATCTGAGTACTTCCTAAAGAGCAAGCAAGATCAGATTAGCTACTTGATTGCATCCACTCTGAGGATTGAGAAGGGGTTGGCCACCCTAACTCAAAACTAGGAGATCTTGGAGAGGATCATGGAGCAGAAGTTCTATGACTTGGATGTGAAGGTTACTGAGATCCACTCTGTTGTTGAGAAACTCCAAGATGACATGCAGGAGAGGAAGGGCAAGACAACCACTGATGCATTTGCTAGAGTGCCCAGAGCTCAGAGATCAGCTGCAGTGCCAGTGACAGACACAAGAGCAACTTCATCTGCACCAGCTACAACTTCAGTGCCACCAGCTCCAGCACCTACTCCTCCAGCTCCAACTTCATCAACTGATGCCTTCATCCTTGGAGTCATTTCTACACCACCACATCAAGACCAAGCCTGAGAGTCGATTTAGTACTATGCATTTTCTATGAACTTTTTGGTAACTTGTTGCCACAGGGGGAGAAAAATGTATAGATCATAGGCTTCGAGAGAGAGTGTTTGCTTTTGTTCTCTCTTGTTTTGGTGGTTGAACTTTGTTTGCTTGTTTGATATACTTTATGCATGTGTGATACTTGGATGATCATGTGTTTGATCATATGCTACATTAATGCTTGTTGGATGACATTATCCTTTTATCTCTATATGATCATTCACTTTGCTTGGTGAAGAATGCATGTATTTTAATTATTATCATTTTGAGCGCTCCACCAAGATGTATGTGACATGGGAGAGTAACTCATGATCCAAACTCATTGTGCATTTGCAGTCCAAAGAAAATCTTAAACTATGCACAAATTTAGGGGGAGCTCTCACATTTCACATACTTCTCAAAGCGACAATGTTTTTCAATCTTATTATCATTTGTCGAAGCTTTGATCTATATGTTGTCATCAATTACCAAAAAGGGGGAGATTGAAAGTGCAACTATCCATAGGTGGTTTTGGTAATTCCTAACAACATATAGCTCATTGAGCTAACACTATTTCAAGATAAATATTTCAGGAAAAGCTCAATGAATGGCATGGCATGGATGAGAAAAGTGGACCCCTCAAAATGCTAAGGATAAAAGGATTGGCTCAAGCTCAAAACTCAAGACTCTACATTTTATATTTTAGTGATCCAAGATCACATTGAGTCTATAGGAAAAGCCAATACTATCAAGGAGGGATAAGGTGTTGCTTAATGAGGTTCTTGCTTCAAAGTGCTTAGTGATATGCTCCAAAACCCTCAACTACTTTCTCACATCCACATATGACCTAAACCAAAAGTGAAACTCGTCCCCACCCGATTCATTCTATCCGGTGCCACTGAGTTCACATGTCATAGCCACTGCCACAAACCCTAGGCAAATCGGTCTCACCGATAGGGATCTCGGTCTCGCCGAGATGGGATTGTAATCTCTCTGTTTCCCTTCATAATGTTTTGGTACGACCAAGATGAGTGATCAGTCCCACCGAGATTGTAATGTAAACTCTCTGTTTCCCTTTCGTAACATTTCGGTCCCACCAAAATGAGCGAACTGGTCCCACCGAGTTTACCTGACCAACTCTCTGGTTAGCTTATTACCAAAATCGGTCCCACCAAGTTTGTGTAATCGGTCTCACCAAGATTATGTTATGCCCTAACCCTAACCATATCGGTCCTACCGAGTTGCATGTCGGTCCCACCAAAATTCCTAACGGTCACTAGATTTGCTGAATCGGTCCGACTAAGTTTCTCAATTCGGTCCCACTGAGATTGGCAAGTTGTGTGTAATGGTTAGATTTTGTGTGGAGGCTATATATACCCCTCCACCTCCTCTTCATTCATGGAGAGAGCGATCAGAACAAACCTACACTTCCAACTTACATTTTTTGAGAGAGAACCACCTACTCATGTGTTGAGACCAAGATATTCCATTCCTACCATATGAATCTTGATCTCTAGCCTTCCCCAAGTTGCTTTCCACTCAAATCTTCTTTCCACCAAATCCAAATCCTGTGAGAGAGAGTTGAGTGTTGGGGAGACTATCATATGAATCACAAGAGCAAGGAGTTCATCATCAACACACCATTTGTTACATCTTGGAGTGTGGTGTCTCCTAGATTGGCTAGGTGTCACTTGGGAGCCTCCGACAAGACTGTGGAGTTGAACCAAGGAGTTTGTAAGGGCAAGGAGATTGCCTACTTCGTGAAGATCTACCGCTAGTGAGGCAACTCCTTTGTGGACGACGGCCATGGTGGGATAGACAAGGTTGCTTCTTCGTGGACCCTTGTTGGGTGGAGCCCTCCGTGGACTCGCGCAGCCGTTACCCTTCGTGGGTTGAAGTCTCCATCAACGTGGATGTACGATAGCACCACCTATCGGAACCACGACAAAAACATCCGTGTATCCAATTGCGTTTGAATTCTCCAAACCCTTCCCTTTAAATTCTTGCAAGTTGCATGCTTTACTTTCCGCTGCTCATATACTCTTTGCATGCTTGCTTGAATTGTGTTAAGATTGCCTGACTTGTGCTAAGTTTGCTAAAATCTGCCAAAGACTAAAATTGGGAAAAGGATAGATTTTTATTTGGTCAAGTTGTCTAATCACCCCCCCCCCTCTAGACATACTTCGGATCCTACAGTGTTTCATCATGAACTGGGGTTTCTTGTTGCGGGTGCTCAGCCCATGAATCATCCCGAGCAATTGGTGTCAATGGATGACCAATGCTGATGTATTCGCTGCTCGTTGGAGCAGGCGATGATACCAGGTGGTTTTCTAGTTGAGGAAGGATTTCATCATCAATTACATGGTCTTCATGACCAATGTCTTCAGCTGCATTGGGGTCAACACCTGGAACCTATTCTTATTCACGAGCCTCTGTGGAAGCAGGCTGGTTGATCACAACACGTCGATCCTTGTTGGAGGCAGTAGGAGGATCAACTGGGGTGGGTTTAACTGAGCTTCAGAGTCTTTCCTATTGAAGCTTTTGGTGAAGAAGATGGCTTGGCAGCTTTTATCTTCTTCATCTTTTTCTCCTTTGGAGGTGAGGGAGCATCTTTAGAATCAGCTTCACCACTAGATTGATCCACAGATGCTCTCTGAGCAGCAATGTGAGACAGAAGCCCATCAAAATTGGAAAAGGGACCAATTCTGTTCTCATTAGCTTCACGTGTCCCATCAGATCTTGGAGACGAGGGGCCAGGGTTAAAGTTGAGGCCAAACTCCTTGTGGTTCTTGGCAGCTGAATCTTTGGCAAACTGATAGTTGCGCTTGAACAGATTTTCCTCACGACACCATAACAGAGAAGATGGGTCGGCGGCTTCAGGTTGTGGTCCTCTGACCATGGAAGGATATAATTTCCTTTCAATGGCTTCAGCCTTGCTCTTTGGCACCAAGCCATGGTAGAGGCAGTCACCCCATGGCCGCTTGATGGCATTCTTTTCAGCGTATTCTGGCGTGACAAACCTGTACTTGAACCATTCCTCAACCCAATATCTTCGGATCCACTGAATCCGGTTCTTGCGCAGGTTGTAACTCTCCTCGGGATCTGACTTGTACTGTTCGTATAGATCAGGAGGCAAATCTAGTGCAGTGTTACCATGGTGTTGCCTGCCTCCCTTGCGTGCAGACTTCTCTAAAGGCGTAATATTCAGACTGATAGGCTTCAGCGCAATGAATGGCTTCTGTCTGCTGGTCAGACAAGAACTGGCTTCAGGTGATTCAATGTGACACTGTAGGAATTACACAAATAAATGCAGATAATGAGAACCAAGGGATTCGGCCACGGACATGTACTTGTGACAGCATTAGAGATGCGAGGGAAGGGGAAGAGGTCATATACATTCTCAGAAGATTTTGAAGATAAATCAGTTTAGAAGACATTAACCACATAGTGCAAAGAGATGTGAGGGAAGGAGAGAGTTGGTTCCAGATTTGTACGAATCCAAGAATAAGTACAAGTGAGGAATCTAACTAGTTATGAAGCATAAGTGAATATACTTGGCATGATACGAGATGCAGAAGAGAATAAATCCAGATTTGGAAGTGAAGAAACCACGTTTGGTTGAAGTGGATGGATTTGACGGATCAAAAGGGCAGTAAAAATAAGATTTATTTACCACGGATGAACTGCTAGACAAGGTTGAGAGGAGGCCGAGCAGTTCAATCTCCCGTGCCCTAACTTGGCGGTGGAAGACACCTATGGCAGCGGCGGAGAGGACGAGGTCCATGGCCTGCGTGAGGACGGCGTCGAAGAAGTCGCGACAACTAAGCGCTTCGTCTCCGGCGTCGACGCGAGCTAGCGGAGGCGCTAGGGTTTGTGCGAGGTGGTGAGGTGGAAGAACCGATATTGACCGCACGGGTGAATATTTATAAGTAGGAGGAGGGCGGCGCAACGTAATTACACAAGTGCCCCTGGCAGTTCACATCTGAGAGACACGTGGCACACATCCAACTCATTGAATGTTGTTCTATGTTCTCACGCACGCCTGGATTGTCGGGTGGTCGTTCCGGCTTCTCTGGATTTCAGGCAATAAGGATACAACATTAAACAGATTTAAATGTTTGTCAGTTTGTCCTCTGCTGACAAGGACTTAGAGAAGACAATCAACAATTTTCAATAGAATGCATATGATTTGGACATATAGAGTTGAGGTAGAAGCACAAACTAGGTTAGGATCCGATCACATTCACTTAGATCAATAAAGATTCAAGAAGGAAGACATAGCTATAAGTGAATGTTGTAGAGGATAGAACACAAAGATAAATGTGAAGACCAAACAATGTTGAAGACGAATCAAATACGAAGACTATGCAACAATAACACCAAGAGAAACACTTCAATAAGAATTTGGTGGTGGCGTTACCCACCGTATAGGAAGTATTAGACCCATACACGGCGCACAATTATTGTGGCGCTCCGAAGTCAAATTCCACATTAATGTATTCACACTCAGAGGGTAAGTCTTCATTGATTGAAGATATGCGTTACTTCGTGTGTTGCACATCTAAGTCGACAACATGCATAAGCGTTAGGATGTGTGTCCAATTACAGGACATTTGAGGATTCTAAGATATTTAGCTCACACCTCAACCCACAAAACCTTTTATCATCCAAGGGCTTAGTGAAGATATCTGCCAATTGCTCTTCAGTGTTGACGTGAATGATATCAATATCTTCTTTGTTGACATGATCTCTGAGAAAGTGATGACGGATCCGAATGTGCTTTGTCTTCAAGTGCTGAACTGGATTCTTGGAAAGCTTGCTGGCACTTTCATTGTCGCAGAAGAGTGGTACATTCTTCGTGTTGATGCCGTAGTCCTTGAGAGTTTTCTTCATCCATAACAGCTGAGCACACCACGATCCGGCAGCAATGTATTCAGATTCAGCAGTGGAGAGTGATACACAATTCTACTTCTTTGAAGACCAACAGACAAGAGATCGTCGAAGAAAGTGACATGTTCCTGAAGTGGACTTGCGATCAACCTTGGCACCATCATAATCAGCATGAGAATACCCAATCAGATCAAATGTTGAGCCCTTTGGATACCATAATCCTATTGTTGGGGTGTAAGCCAAATATCGAAGTATTCGCTTCACCGCTAGGTGATGCGACTCCTTTGGTGCCGCTTGGAATCGGGCACACATGCAAACTCTAAGCATTATAACTGGCCTAGATGCACATAAGTAAAGTAAAGAACCAATCATGGAGGGTATACCTTTTGGTCGAATTCTTTACCATTGTCGTCGGAGCTCAGATGACTTTTGGTTGGCATTGGCACCGTGTATCCTTTGCAGTCTTGCATTTCAAACTTCTTCAGGCAATCTTTGAGGTATTTCTCTTGTGATATGAAGATGCCATTGCTCTGCTGGCGGATTTGAAGACCAAGGAAAAATTTTAGCTCGCCCATCATGGACATTTGATATTGTTCTTGCATCATGTGCCCAAACTCATCACTGTATCTTTTGTCAGTGCAGTCGAAGATAATGTCATCCACATAGATTTGACACATAAACAATTCACCGTCATATGTCTTCGTGAAGAGTGTCGGATCTAGAGAACCAGGTTTGAAGCCTTTGCTCTTCAGGAAGTTTTTGAGTGTGTCATACCAAGCGCGAGGAGCCTGTTTGAGGCCATACAGTGCCTTGTTGATCTTGTATACCATATCAGGATGTTTTGGATCTTCAAACCCAGGTGGTTGTGCAACATACACTTCTTCTTCAATCTTGCCATTGAGAAAGGCACTTTTCACATCCATTTGGTATAGAAGGATGTTGTGATGGTTGGCATAGGCTAGCAATATGTGAATGGCTTCAAGCCTTGCCACAGGAGAAAATGTTTCATCGAAGTCAATTCCTTCTACTTGAGTGTAGCCTTGAGCAACTAGACGAGCCTTGTTCTTCACAACTTGACCATGCTCATCTTGTTTGTTACGATAGATCCATTTGGTGCCAATGATATTGTGCTTGCGAGGATCAGGACGCTTGACCAGTTCCCATACATTGTTCAGATCGAACTGATGAAGCTCTTCTTGCATAGCTTGAATTCATTTAGGTTCCATAAAGGCTTCAGCAACTTTCTTGGGTTCAGATATAGAGACAAATGCAAAGTGCCCACAGAATTTTGCAAGTTGTGTTGCTCTTGAACGAGTGAGTGGACCAGGTGCATTGATGCTATCAATTATCTTCTCAATCCGTACTTCATTTGCAACACGCGGATGAACTGGACGAAGATTTTGCTCTTCCGGATCATTGTCTCCAGTTTCAGCATTGACTTCAAGCTGAGCATTGTCTTTAGGTTGACTGGGTGCAATGATGAGTTCGTCGTCAGCCAGAGCATCTGAGGGTATGATTTCTCCTGTTCCCATGAGCTTGATAGATTCACTAGGAGGGACTTCATCTAGCACATTTGGGAGGTGCTCTCTTGGTGAGCCGTTAGTTTCATCGAACCGCACATCCACAGTTTCAACCACTGTATAGTGAAAGAGGTTGAAGACTCTGTATGAGTGTGAATCCTTTCCGTACCCAAGCATAAAGCCTTCATGTGCTTTCAGTCCAAAATTTGAAGTGTGATGTTGATCCTTGATCCAGCACCTAGCACCAAATACTCTGAAGTAACTTATGTTTGGCTTCTTACCAGTTAGCAGCTCATATGATGTCTTCTTCAGAAGCTTGTGAAGATAAACACGGTTGACGACATGTCATGCAGTATCAATATCTTCAGGCCAGAACTTCCTTGGAGTCTTGTACTCATCAAGCATCATCCGAGCCATCTCAATGAGGGTTCAGTTCTTGCGCTCCATGATGCCATTCTGCTGCACGGAGCAGAAAACTCATGAGTGATGCCAAGTGTATCAAGATAAGTGTCGAGGCCGATGTTCTTGACTTCTATGCCGTTGTCACTTCTGATGTGCTTGATCTTGATGCCATAGTTCGTCATGGCACAGTTGGCGAATCGTCTGAAGAAATCCTGCACTTCAGTCTTGTAGAGGATTATATGCACCCATGTATATCTTGAGTAATCATCAACAATGACGAAGCCATAGAGACAAGCAGTCGTAGTAAGAGTAGAGTAATGAGTAGGGCCAAATAAGTCCATGTGAAGCAGCTCGAAGGGTTGTGATGTCGTCATGATTGTCTTCGAGGGGTGCATGGCCCTAGTCATCTTCCCAGCTTCACAATCACCACACAGATGATCCTTCTAGAACTTGATGCCTCATGCCAGCATGTCCTAGCCTTCAATGCCAGAGCCGGCACTCTGAAGCTTTTGCTAGAAGACATACAACCAACTGTGGCCCTGCTGAGAAATCTACCATATACAGATCATCTTTTTGATACCCTTCAAAGACTAGAGATTTGTCAGATTCCATAAGGACAAGGCAACGATATTTTCCAAATATCACAATCATGTTCAAGTCACATAGCATTGACACAGACCTTAAGTTGAAACCAAGGGATTCAACAAGCATCACTTTATCCATGTGCTGATCCTTTGAGATTGCAACTCTACCAAGACCCAATACCTTACTTTTACCAGTGTCAGCAAATGTGATGTGACTTTTGTCATACGGGCGAAGAGTTGAATTCATCAGAAGACTTCGATCACCCGTCATATGGTTGGTGCGGCCACTAACCATAATCCATTCTGAAGCCTTTGGTGTCATATCCTACAGTACAGTTTGGGGGATAGGCTTTACCAAGAGAGTTGTGAAGCAGAAACATTTGATATACAAGTGGAACATGAAAATTCAGATCTTGGTTAGGGTATACGGGATGCTTGTCAAGGAATCCTGGGGCGAAATACATAATAAGACCATTTGGACATTTTATCTTGCGTCCCACAAGATGTTTAAGGTCCCCAGCATAAGCACCAGACGCCTTTGATTTCCGGCTGGAGACCTCTCCCTACAAAAGAGAGTTAAGTTTTCTTAACCACCCACATCTTCAGGGGTGGCTTAGAAGCAATGAGTCTAAGTGCAGCATCTGAGAACTTTGGCTTTGAAGCCCTAGCAAATAGCCTTGCAGGAGGTGAATAGTACTCATAAGAGTAAGCAGAAAAATTCTTAGACGTATGAATATAGCGGTTTGACGAAACATGCTCATATTCAAAAGTCTAAGTATGGTTTCCCTACAAAGAATTAGCGTTAGGGTGACTCAGGTGAGTCTTCTGTCTGTATGAAGCCTTAGGACCATATGAAGCTTTTGGTCCGGGATTTGTCTTCTTCCTAGGTGGTGTCATGATGACATTCACGGCAAGACTTTCAAGACAACTTTGGGGTACCCAGATCTTCTTAAGAGGCGGTCCATTCCTGCAGTTAGTACCAATGTACCTGGCAAACACTTCACCATTCTGATTCCTGAACAGTTTATAGTTTGCATCAAAGGATTCATCAATGATAATTGGGTTAGTACGAGAGAACCCAGATAAGCTTGATGGGTCCACTGAAGGTCCCTTAGTAGCCACCCATGTGGGTTTGGGGTACTGCTCAGGCATCCAGTAAGAACCATCCACATTCATTTTCCTCTTGAACCCAACACCCTCTTTCCTAGGGTTTTGGTTCGGAATCTTCTTTTTAAGGACATCACATAGTGTCTGATGCCCTTAGAGACTTTTGTACATTCCTGTCTCAAGCAATGTCTTCAACCTGGCATTCTCATCAGCAATAGTAGTGGTATCCTCAGCAGAGGGGTTAGTTACCACATTAGTAGTTGAAGATATTGCAGTAGTAGCAGCGGTTGAACATTCAGCAACAGAGACAACCACTACAAAAAAAGACACATATGTGACATTTTGGGCCGAACGAAATTTTTTCTGTCATACTTATGACACTTCTATGACGATAATTGTGACAAAACCCGGTATCATCATAGATGTGGTGGACTCCTACTTCTACGACAAAAAATCATGACAGAAAATGGGCTTTTCATCCTGGACGGGCCGGAGACACAGCTGCATGACATTCTTTGGGTCGTCCATGACGGAAAAACCGTCTAGAAGCGAGGGCGAGGAAAATTTCAGTGAGTTCCCGGTTATGGTGGGTGGTCGGGGGCCGAGCAATGCGCGTTTCTCTCATACACGTACGCGCGCGTGTGCGAGGCGTTGGGCTCTAACTGAACCCGAGCGAGGTATCGCCTAACTGAACCTGAGCGATTGCACTGCAGGCTACGCGTTACTGAACCCGAGCGATCGAGCGATTCCTTCACTACTGCTGCTAACTGAAGCTAATCAATGCTGCCTCTGGATGAACAGTGAGCATTGCAGGGGGGGTTTGGATGAACAGTGAGTGTTGCCCGGGGGGTGGATGAATAGTGAGTGGTGGGAGTGGATGAACAGGACCCGTGGTGTTGCCTCTGGATGAACAGGACCCCGATCGATTGAGCCGGTTGGGGCTGGATGAACAGGACCCCGTAGAAGGCTGGATGAACAGGACGACCCCGTGGAGGGCTAGATGAACAATAGAAGGTGGAGGGGTGGATGAACAGTAGCCCATGGAGGGGTGGTTGAACAGGAGCCCGTGGAGAGGGGTGGTTGAATAGTAGCCAGTGGAGTAGCGCACGGTGGAGGCTGGATTAACAGGAGCCCATGGATGAACAGTCACAGGTGGAGGCTGGAGGAGGTCGACGGAGGATGAACAGTAGCCCGTGGAGGCTGGAGGAGGTCGACGGTGGAGATGAACAGTATCCCGTGGAGTCCCGTTTTGCGGTACGCCACACCCCTCCCGATGAACAGGACCCCCGTTTCGACCGTAGAACTCCAACACAAGTCTGTTTCGTCTGTTTTGTGGTACACCACACCCCTCCTGATCAATAGGACCCCCGTTTCGACTATAGGAGGTCCGTTTCCTCCATTTTGCGGTACACCAGACCCCTCCCGATGAACAGGATCCCGTTTCGAACGTGGTCGGTCGAAGACAAGGCCGTTTTTTGCCAGGCCTCGTTTCCATCGTCTGTTCCATCCAAGCCCTCCCGATGAACACGACGATGCATTCCGTTCCGACCGAGCCGGTTGGCTCCCCATGAACACGACGACGAGGATGTTTTGCCGTTCCAACCCAGTACATGAGCCCTGGTCGTATGTATATATGCGCGAGTAGGTGTTCGAGACCCCGCCCGTATGTATGTACGTGGTCGTATTTTGTTTCTTGCACACTGGCCGCTGTATGTACATGTACATGCTACGTGCACGCCTCTACTATGACACGTGCGCGCCTCTACTAAGACATGTGCGTGCCTCTACATCAACCAGTATGTACATACACGTTCGCGACCAGAATGACAATGCTACATACGCTTCGACCAGGTGGGTCTCGACTGTCAGGCACTTCCTTGCGTGCGAAGATGTAGCTGGTGGGTCCCAACAGTCAAGGGGGCGAATCGTTTTTTTTTTGGCCAGACGCACTTCCTTGCGTGCGAAGATGTAGCTGTGGGTCCTAGCAGTCAAGGGGGGAACATTTTTTCGCGAAATAAGGTGGCCCGTCCGGTGGGTCCCTGCTGTCAGGTAGATGAATACTTATTTTATGTGTATAATAAGGAGGCACTTCGTTGCAGCCGCCGTGGACCCAGCTGTCAGCCTCTCCACGTACAGTACTCTTCCGATGGAAGTCGGTCGTTGACCACATTGACCATGCCGCGCCGAGAGCACCAGGGCGGTGGACGATGACGAGGCCCTAGGAAGGGGACGACGCGGAGCCGGGGAAGACGCAGTAGTGGAAGCCCGCGAGGAGAGGAGTACGAGGGTTCACTGGTTCGGCTGCGGTGTGAGGCTGTCGTTGCCGCAGAATAACAGGGGATGTGGGTGAGTAGAGGGATGGCCTGGCCAGCGGTGGGAGTAGTACGGGCCGGTGAGGCCTCCGTGGCATCACAACCGGCAATGGGAGGCAGGAGCACGCAGCATGACCGGCGCTGCTTTGGGCGGCTAGAGCAAGAAGACCAGAGGTTGAAGAAGCACTACGGCCATTGGATGGACATCATACGGTCACTGCAGCTAGAATCGTTTATATTGACTAAGTTGACAAAGCCCTTGGTACGTGTCAACTTAGTAGGCCCACAACTTGGATTTGGTAGACAACATATAGCCCATTTGCGATTTGTAAGAATGTACAGCCCATTCTTTAATTCTAATGGAATTTACTACAGCCCATTCACAGTTTGCTAAAAGTACAGCCCAACTTCTAGCTAGGACAACGATTAATAATTTGAAACAACCACTCAAAACAGAATTCAAAAGAAAAATCCCCCATTTTGATGGGATCCGAAATATTTTTATCCGAATTTTCTAGTCAGGTTAAATATAATTTCAAAATAAAGTTGTATTACGTTAAAATCCAACGAAATATTGCGCGCGCAACAAGTAATGAAATTAAAATTTTCAAATTCCAAAAATAATATAGTTTTTAAACTAATTACGCGTTTGGTGCATAGTTACTGCCCAGTTATTATAATCACATCCCATTTATTATTTCTTAAAGTCCATTTTCTTGTTAAGCCTAATGCATACCTCCTTGGAAAGTTTGCAGCCCAGCAGGATGGAGAATATAACAAGATGACCCGGCTATTGTGTATAACTGTCGGCCTAGTTGCATTGCTGATGTTGGAAAAAAGCCTTTGTAGTACAGTACAACCTAACATGTCTACTCAGCCCACATTCAGCGACACCGGGAAGCCCAAACAAGGCTTATGTACAACTTTTTGAAGTCACTGAGCTCAATTAATAACTTAAGAAAAAAGTGAAATTACAGTGGAACATAATTAAAAGTTGTCACGAGCAAATAACTAATTCAATGGGTCCCACTTGTGTGTGTGTGTGTGTGTGCGTGTGTGCGTGTGTGCGTGTGTGTGTGTGTGAGAGAGAGAGAGAGAGACCCATCGGTCGATGCTCGTAAATACATCTTTTAGCCATATGCATTGCTGATGCTAAGTAAAAACTTATATAGTTGACACAATCATATGGAACATCATAGCACACTGAACTTGCATACAAAAATTTCACGCACGCGGCACAATCAGGATGGAAGCACTGGATCACTACGGGTAGGGCTATGTTGAAACCAACAAAGTCGTACATAACGGTTCATCGTCTTTATCAATGACGGGGAAATATCTTGAATGATGTGCAAAGAAAACAGACACACAACACAATAACTTCTGCTAGCACATTAAGTTGACGTACAACCCTTTCTAAAAAAAGTCCAGGTACAAAATTAGAACAGGTCACAATCAAATGTACTGGCATATCAGTGCTTCACACCCATAGCTCTGATTTAACTAGTATCTGAAAGATTCAGTTGTTACCTCAAATTAGAGCACATCTAGGCAGCCAACCCTGCCTCTCATCCCAAAGAAGAAGTGGCCTCCGCCGCACAATGCAGTAGGCCCTGTGCCATCCATCGTTCCCAGCAACACGGGGAAAGTCTGACGTTGACTCCTGTAATGGACGTCGTCGACGGACCCTAGCACCAGCGGCGGCGGCAGGACTTCGATTCATGGATTGACCACTTCTTCAACATGCACGAACACTCGATACAGGTGCATCCCTAACGTGATGCGCGGCGGCCTTGGTGGCAACGAATAGAACAACCCCGGTTCCTGCATGTCACACCCTGATTTTCATGGCACAACACTCAAAGTGATAAATAATGATAAAATGTGGTTTGACAAAAACTTTTGTGTGTTTTGGACTTTGCCTTGATTGGATTTTGTCTGTTGTTTGCAAGTGCCCTAAAAATCAAATAAATCCTCCAACTCTTATACTCCTTCTCCTTGATCCAAAACTTCTGCCCAATGATCATGCCATGTGTATAGTACAGTATAGAATTTTCTTACAAAAATAATTTGGCCAAAAAGTATTTTCTAAATTTAGTTTTCCAAAAACCCTTGAATTGAGGTTTGCACTGCAAGTACTTGATTTGGGGTATGAAAAATATTTCAAAGAGTATATTTGAAACCTATTAGGTATAGGACTCCCAAAACCACAAAAATATATTTTTAAAAGTTATTTTTACTATTTTATTTAAAGGATTTTTCTTTAAACCAGAAATGGTCTTTAATAGGTTAAAATTATTTTAATGCTTTAAAAAAATATTTATGAAAATTTAGGGAAACTCAGTGGACATATATTGTCCATATATATGAGTTTCAACACATGGTCATGTTCAAAATATTGGTCAAATCCCTCAAAAACCCTTTCTGGATATTTCAAGCTTTTGAAATATTTACAAAGGAAAATTCTCTAAACATTCCAAGAAAATTCTATCATGTCAAATGTGACATGTTTGACGATCTTGCCAAGTCTCATGTCATGGAGAATAGTATAACCTCATGAAACCCTCTCAAAACCATTTCTGTCCTTTTTCAAGTTTGAAGAACTTTACATTGCCAAATATGTCCAAATGTTCTAAAACTATGTGAACATGCTCAAATGGTCTAAATATTCATCTAGACCAAGTGGCACAAGTCAGAGAACAATTTAACTTGATCAAAATACCCCAAAACCCTTCCTGTCTAGAACCAAATTTGGACAACTCTACATTGGCAACTTTCTCCTTTTGATCTCAACTTTTGTGGACATGTTCAGAACCTCAAATGATGACACTACACCAAGTGGTGCATCAAGGAGAATATATTTGCATGACTAAATCTTGGGAGGTCCATTTCTGTTGATTTCTAGGGTTTACAAAAGTTGCATTGGCAACTTTGCCCAAATGGACTCAATATTGGTGGAACCTCTTATTTTCTCATACCATTTGACCCTGTCAAGCCTCATGATAAGAGGAGTTCATATTCATGCCCAAGCCACCAACAAACACCTTCTGCCATTTTACTAAAACCCTTGTTTTTGACCACTTCCACTTTTCTCCATGACCTCAACTTTTTACCACAGTCCCTCCTAGACCTCTTCTACCTCCAGTAGCAATGGCTGCATCTTAGATCAATAATTGAGGGGTGAAACCACCTCTTTTACCTCTCTGGACAGCCCTTGCACCCCTCTCCCTCACCTCCCTCCTCACTCCAGTGGCCACCCAAGGCATACAAGGTTTTCCCCACATTCTTTACTCCTTCCTAGAGCTACCAGACATGCTTGGCCGTGCCCACTTTGCCAAAAAAATGGCATGCCGGCCATTTACACGCTCTGGAGCGCACTATAGTGCGCTCCCGCACTGTAGCCGCCCCCTTCCAACCTCCTACGGCCACCTCGAGCCTCCCCCACGCGCCAGTCGATGCTCCTCGACGTCCGCAACACGCCACGCCCCTGTCCCCCTTCTCTTTCTC
>NC_041391.1:610480348-610516302 GCF_002162155.2 Triticum dicoccoides | reverse complement strand
GCCTCCTCCACACGCGCCCCAACCGCCCGATGCCCTCACGCGCGCGATGCCCTAACACTTCCCCGCTCCTTCTCTCCCTTCCCCTGGCCGTAGACCATCTCTACAAATGCCCCAGACACGCACGCACGAGCTCCCGTGACCCCTAGCAACGACAACGACCTCGCCGGCGCAATTGTCCACGGTGCACCATTGCCCCACCATAAAAGGCCACCCCGAGCCCCCCTCTCTACTCATTTGGCCCTCTCTCCCTCCCAGCGACCCCCTGGACCAACCCACACCTCTCCCCGTGCCCTCCATCCACCGCAATGGCCGGAGCGCCGCCGTCGGGCTCCGCCTAAATTGGGGCTATCCCAAGCCTCTCCTCTCTCCCTAGCCACTCTAGTGCCCCCTCACCACCACCACCGACCCGCCCCGCACTCTATTTCCTCCTCCCCGCGCCTGCCACGCAGTGCCAAATCTCGCCGACGGCCCCCTCCGCGGCCACCCAACCCATCGCCGCTGCAGCCCTCCAAGGCATGCGTGCAACACATGGATGGGTGCGTCGTGGTCTCCTGAGCACGCCGGTGGGCGGGGCGTCACTGGAGACGCCCTATAGCCCTGGAAATCACCGGTAGGAGACGCTCCTCCCCGCGGCCAGAGCGCGCGCGGGAGGTTGAAGACGGCCTGCCTCTCAGCCCCGCGCGTCAGCGACCCAGCGAGCGGGCCCGACCATTTAAGTGGAAACGGCTTCGGTCTGATCCGTTTCCCTCGCCCAAAGGTGCACCCCTGGCATACGCCTTTGACGTCGCCCCTGCCACCCGCGCAGCTGAGCCGCTGGGCCGGCCCACTGCTATCTTCCGCCTGGTGCGCTGGATAAGGGTACACCCCCCTTTCCCTTTTCTTTTTCTTTTTTGGTAAGCTCGTAAAATCCATAAACAATTCAAATGGACTCCAAATTTGCTGATTCAAATTTCCAGAGACTCCATAAATCCAAATCTATTTAGTGAGGCATAGTGAACATTTTTACTGTGCTTGGTTTTCACTGGATGCAATAAATAGGTCATTTATCCACATAAGTCCACTCCAAAAACCCATATTATATTCATTTGAACTCCAAATCCAGTGAAACCAATTTCTAAATGTTTCTAAAATCATGCCTGATTTAATGGGTACTTTCACACATTTTTATAAAGAGGCATTCTGTAAACAAATTGCAGATCCATTAAATCCCTTGTTTCCATCATATTGAAATGTTCAGAAATATTCACTAATCCAATCCCAATGAAACCACTCTGGTTATTTTTCATATAACCAGAGAAGTCCTAGAAAAGTCAACTTCATATTTTTAGAGCACTTTTATTTTCTGCCTTGTTGTGTTTCTTATTGTGATTGTTTCCGACGTTAGTTGATGAAGTAGACAGAGTATTTGGAGAAGGACCAGAAGACTTGAAGACTCTAAGGAACCAGGCAAGCAGCCCTTTGACCATGTCTATGAAACCCTTTTTATGCATGTCATATAGCACCGTATTGTTATTGCAACAGAATCATGATGAGGTGGTAACCACTTTGATGGGTTGCCTCCGTTACTTCCTTGTTGATACTTGCATTATGCATGACCCTACCATCCTATGAGGATTATGCCGGTGGGAGTAGATAGGATGCTAAAGTAGGTGCTACGCAAAAAGGGATGGGTATATGCATGGTGAAGGAGACAAAGTATTTTCAAAAGACTTTTCGAAAACCCCGTCGGGTGCCACTTATGCCCGAGGGAGATGATGAGTTGGGTATCCACTTGATGACGAAGTGGTGTACCGAGGCAAGTGTGTGTGTTGTTTCCAAAACGGATTGGTTTAAGTTGCGACCGTTATTCCAACCTTACATGCGCAACCACTCTACCCTTATATGGGAAAGGGCATTATTGATTACCTAGGCCGATACTAGCTTGGAGCCCGCATTACTAGTGACGGGGGAGAGTTGGTGCTCTCTCCCGGGACGGGGTCGTGCCAGGTAGGGCGGCCATGACTTATTTCACAGGGCACCGGATACACCGTTGTGTCCCCTCTCGGATGTTACGATCTCGAGTGAGTCTCGTATGATGTACATCGTGAGGATACGGAACAACGAGTGGACTCCTTGCTAGTGTCGTCTAGGGAAAGATAGTGATCGGGTGCTTACCCCGGGTACTTGATGTATCGCGGGTTGTGGATGACACGGAAGTTCCCCGGATCTTGTGGGTAAAGTGTGCAACCTCTGCAGAGTTTAAAACTATTCGAATAGCCATGTCCACGGTCAAGGACAGTTGGGTAACCGCTCTTGGGCTACGTCCACATGTTTACAAACCAGTGTGTGTGTTGGGGAGAACTACTTGGGTCAAGTCAAGGGACTTGACATGATTGAGTTGGATTGGTGCCCACTCTATTTATGTTGATATCTGTAACCTGTCCTCATGGTTACTTGGATTCTCCTGATGCATGTCTTACAAATTGTTGAACATGTCATTGTACTCAAAACTAGCTTTCTACAAAAATTTACCTATGTCATACATTGTTGTATCTTGAGCCAAAACATGGGTTGCTTGCGAGTACATTCAAAGTACTCATTGGCTTGCCACTGGTTATTTAATTGGCCAGGCATGGAAGAACCGGAGTTTGAAGAAGAGTTCTTTGGAGACGAACATGTGAACTAGGACGTTTCCCAGTCGGAATGCCTATAGGGTTAAGGCAGATGGCATGGGTTCTACTTATCGACGAAGATTTCTGCTACTTGTGTTTCATTTGATGTTCAGCCCTTAAGGCTTTATCAATGTAAGACTTGACCATAATGGTCGTAATTTGTGTAGGTCGGTATGTATGGATGTAAGACTCTTGTTATTCAGCTTCTGTGTGTTCAGTGAGCATTGATCTCGGGGATCACTGTACACGTGCATTTGGTGATCTTGACTTATGAGTCGGGGTCCCCACAGAGCTAGTATCAGAGCCATCCTGACTGTAGGAAGCCTTAGTTAGCATGGTCCTTAGTTAGGGTAAAGATATTTTCAAAACTATTACTAATTTTCAAAACTATCTATACTTCTCTTCCCCTTCTGAGTTTTTCGAAAACTAAGATATACTTTCCTCTTCCCCTTCAAATTTAATGGTCGCTAGAATCTGTATGCCCCTGACCATGGGATTCCTTGTAATCCTCGTGGATAATCTAGAAGGAAGACGCCTTGCCAGACAATCACCCACCTCTTCTAAATACAAGATTGGCAACACCACAACAAGATGATGCCAAGAGAAGGTACGCCCTCAAGGAATGAGGACATGAAGACCCAGAGGATGGTGACACCTTTGAAATTGCCCCGGGATTATGCAAACTTGGCCTATGATGACCAGGGCATAGGATATGCAAGGTCATGGTATACATCGCTAGTAGAGCAACCCTGTCCTTATCATTGTTGTGTCGGCAACCACCGGTGGATGAGAACCTAGCCATTTGGTCTGCCTCACTATAGTGAGTAGGAAAGCAGTTCTCTTCATCCCCCACTCTCGGTGACGATACTGGCAACAGTGTATCCGGAAGATTGGACCTCTACTATGCCTTGTTAGTGTCATTACATAAAGGATTGCCTACCTGGTACACTCGACGCCTTAGAAGGCAAAAGGGATCATCATGATTAAGAAGACAAGAGGAGACCAAGTCAATGCCGGCTACAAGGATCCACCTTCACCCCATCACTCCAACAGGCGAGAAGTTGTTAAACACTCTTCAAGCTCAACCCGGATCGTTTCATCAAACAACTACAAGAGACATAGCGACACATGAGGAAAACCTAGAAGACTGCACGAGGCACGGAGCAAAGCACGACTACTGAATCCGAGAACCCCTAGGGTAGGATGAGTCGTGTACCCCCTATGCGTAATCGAGTCCGTATGATGGTTCGAATAGATCCATGATTGTGTGTTGCTTTCTTTTATTTGTTTGTGTTTTGATATCAGTCACCCTTTTGCCCTAGGCAACAAGTACGCGACTATATCACCTGCCTTATTTTGTTGTTTGTGTGTGGCCCTTTTTGGCACTTGTTTGTTTGCACTTGCACCATAAAACCCCCTTTAGGCATCCCTCCTCTATGCTTCTTTTCCCTCTCATCTCTCTCCTCAACTGAAGACAAGCAAGACAAGATACACCATGGATTCCACCTCGGTGACCCACAAGCACTGAAGACTTTTTCTACAACCTCCTCCACCAAGTGCAACCCCGTATGTTTACACCTCAAGACTAGAAACCCACCCCTAGACCCTTCGAGACTTCACGAGATACCCCAGCTCGAATCCTTAACCATGTGCTTAACCTACAAATTGCAAGAGAACCAGTTAAGCCTCCGTAACCTTGCACATCACTGGGTTCATTATGGAACTAGTGGACATAGTGAACAAACACATTATCATCCTAAGATAGCACCAAAACTGACGATGCCATAGGGAAGACCGATTTGAGGATATAGGAATAGAGGACTAATGACTTGATGAGTTTTGTGCCAGTGACCTTGAGGAATTATCTGATACTTTTGGTGAATTATGAGGCTTTCATGTTGATAGATGAACTTGGTGGGATCAGTTAATAGAGTAGCATGACTCTCATTGCCCCTGAGTAAATTGGATTTAGTGGGACAATTACGATCACAAGCTAAAAATTCTTGGAAGTATAAGGATCTGACTTACCAGGGGATATTAATAGGAGATAGTTGTTACGATAATGACTTGGGGAGACATATAGAAATTCTCGTTGGACATGAGATTTGGATTTAAGTAGGTGATTCTAGTTGAGTATAGATGTTGAGTATATCTACATGGTTCGAAGTAAATTGGATTTAGACTAATGATCTCGATCATGATACCATGTTTCTCGATGGACGATAAACTAGGAGATTGGATTGATTGTCGGAGTTGATTTAGGGATCTATATACGCCTGACCTTGGAGTTTACATGACCATGATAATGGAAATTGGTGGACTGAACATAGCAAGGTAGCCCTTTCAAGTATTTGAGAATTATAGGATATTAGAAGATCTTGTGGGACACCATAGAGATTGGATTTGTAGAACTACTGGGATCATGTAGTGATTAATGGAAGTTAACGAGTTGTTGGAGTTGATTCATAGAAAAGGAAACAAGATTTTGGAGTGGCATACGACGTGTTTCCTTAGGATTGAGATGCACTAGCATGGACCTTGGAAGAATAGGATGAGCACTTGGATTGTCCTGTTTTATTCCATCTTGGAAGCTTGTATGCTCTACCCATGGATTTTTAGGGGTAGCCACACACATGAGTTTGGGGATCGTAGATATATATGATTTTGTTAGACCTCCTCTTGGAGTCATGATGATATGAATAGCATGAGTGATGATTGCAGTTGACCTATACAAAATGATGCTTTCAGTAGTATAAGGTGATCTGTTTGGAGGACTAGGTAGAACAATTGGCATCTTAGGAATCGTGCTCAAGGATAAACGTTCACTTGCACCCTAGAATCCTTGAAACCCTTAAGCCCTACCAAGCTACAACATGGTCGGACCATGACCTTGGGTCTTGACTCTAGATCAAGAACACCTTGGACCATACTCAACCCTGACCACCACCAATACCCCCATCCTACTTTATGTACCTCATGAACAAAGTCTTCATGGAGTACTTGGACAAGTTGGTTGTCATCTTTATTTTGGTAACATACTTGTCTACCCGAAGACGGAAGAAGAATCACTGAGCTGGTGAAGGAACATCTGAAGATCGCCATGTCCAGGAGGAACAACTACAGCAACCACCATCATCAAGAAGTAAACCTCCGCATCAAAGACCAGGCATATCTGCAAGCCACTTCTCTCAAAGGAACCAAGCATTTCTGTGTCAAAGGGAAGCTCACACCAAGATTTATCGGCCCCCATCGAGATCACTCCAAGATTTAACAACCCCCTCTGAGATCACTACGAGACGAAGAGAAGATGGTTACCAGCTGGAGTTTCCACCTCAGTTACCTGATGTGCACAACGCTTTCCATGCATCACAACCCCGGAAGTGTTTCCAACTCCCTAACTAGCTCGATCTCTATAAGGACATCGATCAAATGAGCCATCGACCTCCAGCCCAATATGACCTACGCTAGAGAACCCATTAGCAACCTGGACCATGTAGAACTTTATACACAAATCCACACCATCAAGTACTTCAAGGATCAAAGGAGCACCGCTCGGAAGTAGGAACAGTATGAGGATGTGAAGACCACCCCACATCAAAGTTTTCGTATCCCTTTCCACGCCTAGTTTGGGAATCTCGGGGACGAGATTCTTGTAAGGGGGGTAGGTCTGTCACACCCTGATTTTCATGGCACAACACTCAAAGTGATAAATAATAATAAAATGTGGTTTGATAAAAACTTTTGTGTGTTTTGGACATTGCCTTGATTGGATTTTGTCTGTTGTTTGCAAGTGCTCTAAAAATCAAATAAATCCTCCAACTCTTATACTCCTTCTCCTTGATCCAAAACTTCTGCCCAATGATCATGCCATGTGTATAGTACAATATAGAATTTTCTTACAAAAATAATTTGGCCAAAAACTATTTTCTAAACTTAGTTTTCCAAAAACCCCTGAATTGAGGTTTGCACTGCAAGTACTTGATTTCGGGTATGAAAAATATTTCAAAGAGTATATTTGAAACCTATTAGGTATAGGACTCCCAAAACCACAAAAATATATTTTTAAAAGTTATTTTTACTATTTTATTTAAAGGATTTTTCTTTAAGCCAGAAATGGTCTTTAATAGGTTAAAATTATTTTAATGCTTTAAAAAAATATTTGTTAAAATTCAGGGAAACTCAGTGGACATATATTGTCCATATATATGAGTTTCAACACATGGTCATGTTCAAAATATTGGTCAAATCCCTCAAAAACCCTTTCTGGATATTTCAAGCTTTTGAAATATTTACAAAGGAAATATTCTCTAAAAATTCCAAGAAAATTCTATCATGTCAAATGTGACATGTTTGATGATCTTGCCAAGTATCATGTCATGGAGAATGGTATAACCTCATGAAACCCTCTCAAAACCATTTCTGTCCTTTCTTCAAGTTTGAACAACTTTACATTGCCAAATATGTCCAAATGTTCTAAAACTATGTGAACATGCTCAAATGGTCTAAATATTCATCTAGACCAAGTGGCACAAGTCAGAGAACAATTTAACTTGATCAAAATACCCCAAAACCCTTCCTGTCCAGAACCAAATTTGGACAACTCTACATTGGCAACTTTCTCCTTTTGATCTCAAGTTTTGTGGACATGTTCAGAACCTCAAATGATGACACTACACCAAGTGGTGAATCAAGGAGAATAGATTTGCATGACTAAATCTTGGGAGGTCCATTTCTGTTGATTTCTAGGGTTTACAAAAGTTGCATTGGCAACTTTGCCCAAATGGACTCAATATTGGTGGAACCTCTTATTTTCTCATACCATTTGACCCTGTCAAGCCTCATGATAAGAGGAGTTCATATTCATGCCCAAACCACCAACAAACACCTTCTGCCATTTTACCAAAACCCTTGTTTTTGACCACTTCCACTTTTCTCCATGACCTCAACTTTTTACCACAGTCCCCCTAGACCTCTTCTACCTCCAGTAGCAATGGCTGCATCTTAGATCAATAATTGAGGGGTGAAACCACCTCTTTTACCTCTCTGGACAGCCCTTGCACCCCTCTTCCTCACTTCCCTCCTCACTCCAGTGGTCACCCAAGGCATACAAGTTTTCCCCACATTCTTTACTCCTCCCTAGAGCTACTAGACATGCTTGGTCGTGCCCACTTTGCCAAAAAAATGGCATGCCGGCCATTTGCACGCTCTAGAGCGCGCTACAGTGCGCTCCCGCACTGTAGCCGCCCCCTTCCAACCGCCTCCGGCCACCTCGAGCCTCCCCCACGCGCCAGTCGATGCTCCTCGACGTCCACAACACGCCACGCCCCTGTCCTCCTTCTCTTTCTCCCTCCTGCTGCCTCCTCCACATGCACCCCAACCGCACGAGAGCTCCAATGGATGAGCTCACACGCGCGACGCCCTGGCACTTCCCCGCTCCTTCTCTCCCTTCCCATGGCCATAGACCATCTCTACAAACACCCCAGACACGCACACACGAGCCCCCGTGACCCCTGGCAATGGCAACAACCTCGCCGGCGCACTCGTCCATGGTGCAGCATCGCCCCGCCATAAAATGCCACCACCGAGCCCCCCTCTCTACTCATTTGGCCCTCTCTCCCTCCCAGCGACCCCCTGGACCAACCCACACCTCTCCCCGTGCCCTCCATCCACCGCAATGGCCGGAGCGCCGCCGTCGGGCTCCGCCTAAATTTGGGCTATCCCAAGCCTCTCCTCTGTTCGTAGCCACTGTAGTGCCCCCTCACCACCACCACCGACCCGCCCCGCACTCCATTTCCTCCTCCCAGCGCCTGCCGCGTAGTGCCAAATCTCGCTGACGGCCCCTCCGCGGCCACCCAAGCCATCACCGCTGCAGCCCTCCAAGGCATGCGTGCAGCACATGGATGGGTGCGTCGTGGTCTCCTGAGCACGCCGGTGGGCGGGCGTCGCTGGAGACGCCCTGTAGCCCCGGCAATCCCCGGTGGGAGCCGCTCCTCCCCGCGGCCAGAGCGCACGCGGGAGGTTGAAGACGGCCTGCCTCTCGGCCCCACGCGTCAGCGACCCAGCGAGTGGGCCCGACTGTTTAAGTGGAAACGGCTTCGGTCTGATCCGTTTCCCTCGCCCGAAGGCGCACCCCTGGCATACGCCTTCGACGTCGCCCCTGCCACCCGCGCAGCTGAGCCGCTGGGCCGGCCCACTGCTATCTTCCGCCTGGTGCGCTGGATAAGGGTACACCCCCCTTTCCCTTTTCTTTTTCTTTTTTGGTAAGCTCGTAAAATCCAGATCCAGATTTGATGATTCAAATTTCTAGAGACTCCATAAATCCAGATCTATTTAGTGAGGCATAGTGAACATTTTTACTGTGCTTGGTTTTCACTGGATGCAATAAATAGGTCATTTATCCACATAAGTCCACTCCAAAAACCCATATTATATTCATTTGAACTCCAAATCCAGTGAAACCAATTTCTAAATGTTTCTAAAATCATGCCTGATTTAATGGGTACTTTCACTCATTTCTATAAGGAGGCATTCTGTAGACAAATTTCCAATCCATTAAATCCCTTGTTTCCATCATATTGAAATGTTCAGAAATATTCACTTATCCAATCCCAATGAAACCACTCTGGTTATTTTTCATATAACCAGAGAAGTCCTAGAAAAGTCAACTTCATATTTTTAGAGCACTTTTATTTTCTGCCTTGTCGTGTTGCTTATTGTGATTGTTTCCGACGTTAGTTGATGAAGTAGACAGAGTATTTGGAGAACGACCAGAAGACTTGAAGACTCTGAGGAACCAGGCAAGCAGCCCTTTGACCATGTCTATGAAACCCTTTTTATGCATGTCATATAGAACCATATTGTTATTGCAACAGAATCATGATGAGGTGGTAACCACTTTGATGGGTTGCCTCCGTTACTTCCTTGTTGATACTTGCATTATGCATGACCCTACCATCCTATGAGGGTTATGCCGTTGGGAGTAGATAGGATACTAAAGTAGGTGCTACGCAAAAAGGGACGGGTATATGCATGGTGATGGAGACAAAGTATTTTCAAAAGACTTTCCGAAAACCCCGTCGGGTGCCACTTATGCCCGAGGGAGATGATGAGTTGGGTAACCACTTGATGTAGCGAGGCAAGTGTGTGTGTTGTTTCCAAAACGTATTGGTTTAAGTTGCAACCGTTATTCCAACCTTACATGCGCAACCACTCTACCCTTATATGGGAAAGGGCATTGTTGATTACCTAGGCTGATACTAGCTTGGAGCCCGCATTACTAGTGACAGGGGAGAGTTGGTGCTCTCTCTCGGGACGGGGTCATGCCAGGTAGGGCGGCCATGACTGTTTTCACAGGGCACCGGATACACCGTTGTGTCCCCTCTCGGATGTTACGATCTCGAGTGAGTCTCGTATGATGTACATCATGAGGATACGGAACAACGAGTGGACTCCTTGTTAGTGTCGTCTAGGGAAAGATAGTGATCTGGTGCTTACCCCGGGTACTTGATGTATCGCGGGTCGTGGATGACACGGAAGTTCCTCGGATCTTGTGGGTAAAGTGTGCAACCTCTGCAGAGTGTAAAACTATTTGAATAGCCGTGTCCATGGTCAAGGACAGTTGGGTAACCGCTCTTGGGCTACGTCCACATGTTTACAAACCAGTGTGTGTGTGTTGGGGAGAACTGTTGGGGAACGTAGCAGAAATTCAAAATTTTCCTATGTGTCACCAAGATCTATCTATGGAGAAACCAGCAACGAGGGGAAGGAGAGTGCATCTACATACCCTTGTAGATCGCTAAGAGGAAGCATTCAAGAGAACGGGGTTGAAGGAGTCGTACTCGTCGTGATCCAAATCACCGGAGATGCTAGTGCCGAACGGACGGCACCTCCGCGTTCAACACACGTACAGCCCGGTGATGTCTCCCATGCATTGATCCAGCAAGGTGAGAGGGTGAGGTTGAGGAAGACTCCATCCAGCATCAGCACAACGGCGTGGTGGTGATGGAGGAGCGTGGTAGTCCAGCAGGGCTTCGCCAAGCACCGCGAGATATGAGTAGAAAGAGAGGTAGGGCTGCGCCAACAGGAGAAGAAACTCATGTGTTGGGCTGCTCCTATGCCTCCACTATATATAGGAGGAGAGGGGGCTGCGCCCCCACCTAGGTTTCCACCCCCTAGGGGCGGCGGCCAGACCTAAATCCCATCTAGGGGGGCGGCTAAGGGGTGGAGAGGGGCAAACTTGCCCCCCAAGCAAGGTGGGGCGCCCCCTCCCCAAACCCTAGGCGCCTTGGGCCCTTGTGGGGGGGCGCACCAGCCCACCTGGGGCTGGTCCCCTCCCACACTTGGCCCATGCAGCCCTCCGGGGCTTGTGGCCCCACTTGGTGGACCCCCGGGACCCTCCCGGTGGTCCCGGTACGTTACCGATAAAACCCGAAACTTTTCCGGTGACCAAAACAGGACTTCCCATATATAAATCTTTACCTATGGACCATTCCGGAACTCCTCGTGATGTTCGGGATCTCATCCGGGACTCCGAACAACATTCGGTAACCACATACAAACTTCCTTTATAACCCTAGCGTCATCGAACCTTAAGTGTGTAGACCCTACGGGTTCGGGAGACATGTAGACATGACCGAGACATTCTCCGGTCAATAACCAACAGCGGGATCTGGATACCCATGTTGGCTCCCACATGTTCCATGTTGATCTCATCGGATGAACCACGATGTCAAGGACTCAATCGATCCCGTATTCAATTCCCTTTGTCTAACAGTATTGTACTTGCCCGAGATTCGATCGTCGGTATCCTGATACCTTGTTCAATCTCGTTACCGGCAAGTCTCTTTACTCGTTCCGTAACTCATCATCCCGTGATCAACCCATTGGTCACATTGTGCACATTATGATGATGTCCTACCAAGTGGGCCCAGAGATACCTCTCCGTTTACACGGAGTGACAAATCCCAGTCTCGATTCGTGCCAACCCAACAGACACTTTTGGAGATACCTGTAGTGCACCTTTATAGCCACCCAGTTACGTTGTGACGTTTGGTACACCCAAAGCATTCCTACGGTACCCGGGAGTTGCAAAATCTCATGGTGTAAGGAAATGATACTTGGCATTAGAAAATCTTTAGCATACGAACTACACGATCTTTGTGCTAGGCTTAGGATTGGGTCTTGTCCATCACATCATTATCCTAATGATGTGATCCTGTTATCAATGACATCCAATGTCCATGGTCAGGAAACCGTAACCATCTATTGATCAACGAGCTAGTCAACTAGAGGCTTACTAGGGACATGGTGTTGTCTATGTATCCACACATGTATCTGAGTTTCCTATCAATACAATTATAGCATGGATAATAAACGATTATCATGAACAAGGAAATATAATAATAATAACCAATTTATTATTGCCTCTAGGGCATATTTCCAACAGTCTCCCACTTGCACTAGAGTCAATAATCTAGTTCACATCGCTATGTTATTAACACTGATACGTCACATCGCCATGTGACCAACATCCAAAGAGTTTACTAGTGTCATTAAACTAGTTCACATCATCTTGTGATTAAGACTCAATGAGTTCTGGGGTTTGATCATGTTTTGCTTGTGAGAGAGGTTTTAGTCAACGGGTCTGCAACTTTCAGATTCGTATGTACTTCGCAATTCTCTATGTCATATTGTAAATGCTGCTTCGACGCTCCACTTGAAGCTATTCCAAATGGTTGCTCCACTATACGTATCCGGTTTGCTACTCAGAGTCATTCGGATAGGTGTTAAAGCTTGCATCAACGTAACCCTTTACGTCGAACTCTTTATCACCTCCATAATCGAGAAAAATATCCTTATTCCTCTAAGGATAATTTTGACCGCTATCTGGTGATCCACTCCTAGATCACCTTTGTACCCTCTTGCCAGACATGTGGCAAGGCACACACCAGGTGCGGTATTTAGCATAGCATACTGTAGAGTCTACGTCCAAAGCATAGGGGATGACCTTCGTCCTTTCGCTCTTTTCTGCCGTGGTCGAGCTTTAAGTCTTAACTTCGTACCTTACAACTCAGGCAAGAACTCCTTCTTTGACTGATCCATCTTGAACACCTTCAAGATCATGTCAAGGTATGTGCTCATTTGAAAGTACTATTGAGCGGTTTTTGATCTATCCTCATAGATCTTAATGCTCAATGTTCAAGCAGCTTAATCCAGGTTTTCTATTGAAAAACACCTTTCAAATAACCCTGTATGCTTTCCAGAAATTCTACATCATTTCTGATCAACAATATGTCAACAACATATACTCATCAGAAATTCTATAGTGCTCCCACTCACTTCTTTGGAAATACAAGTTTCTCATAAACTTTGTATAAGCCCAAAATCTTTGATCATCTCATCAAAGCGTACATTCCAACTCCGAGATGCTTACTCCAGTCCTTAGAAGGATCGCTGGAGCTCGCATACCTTTTAGCATACTTAGGATCGACAAAACCTTTCTGATTGTATCACATAGAACCTTTCCTTACGAAAACTGGTAAGGAAACTCATTTTGACATCCATCTGCCAGATTTCATAAATGCAGCTTGTGCTAACATGATTCCGACGGACTTTAAGCATCGCTACGGATGAGAAAATCTCATCGTAGACAACTCCTTGAACTTGCGAAAAACACTTCGCCACAAGTCGAGCTTCATAGATGGTGACATTACCATCCACGTCCGTCTTCTTCTTAAAGATCCATTTATCTCAATGGCTTGCCGATCATTGGGCAAGTCCACCAAAGTCCATGCTTTGTTCTGATACATGGATCCTATCTCGGATTTCATGGCTTCTAACCATTTGTCAGAATTTGGGCCCACCATCGCTTCTCCATAGCTCGTAGGTTCATTGTTGTCTAGCAACATGACTTTCAAGACAGGATTAGTGTACCATTCTGAAGTAGTACGCATCCTTGTCACCCTACGAGGTACGGTAGTGACTCGATCCGAAGATTCATGATCACTATCATAAGCTTCCACTTCAATTGGTGTAGGTGCCACAGGAACAACTTCCTGTGCCCTGCTACACACTGGTTGAAGTGATGGTTCAATAACCTCATCAAGTCTCCACCATCCTCCCACTCAACTTTTCGAGACAAACATTTCCTCGAGAAAGGACCCGATTTAAGAAACAATCCCTATTGCTTTCGGATCTGAATTAGGAGGTATACCCAACCATTTTGGGTATCCTATGAAGATGCATTTATCCATTTTGGGTTCGAGCTTATCACGATGAAACTTTTTCACATAAGCATCGCAGCCCCAAACTTTCAAGAAACGACAGCTTAGGTTTCTCTAAACCATAGTTCAAACGGTGTCATCTCAACAGAATTACGTGGTGCCCTATTTTAAAGTGAATGCGGTTGTCTCTAATGCCTAACCCATGAACAATAGTGGTAATTCGATAAGAGACATCATGGTACCCACCATATCCAATAGGGTGCAACTATGATGTTCGGACACACCATCACACTATGGTGTTCCAGGCGGTATTAATTGTGAAACAATTTCCACAATGTCTTAATTGCGTGCCAAAGCTCGTAACTCGGATACTCATGTCTATGATCATATCATAGACATTTTATCCTCTTGTCACAATGATCTTCTACTTCACTCTGAAACTACTTGAATCATTCAATAATTCAGACTTGTGTTTCATCAAGTAAATATACTCAACATCTACTCGAATCATCTGTGAAGTGAGAACATAACGATATTCACTGCATGCCTCAGCACTCATTGGACTTCACACATCAAAATGTGTTACTTCCAACAGGTTGCTATCTTGTTCCATCGTACTGAAAACGAGGCTTTTCAGTCATCTTGCCCATGTGGTATAATTTGCATATCTCAAGTGATTCAAAATCAAGTGAGTCTAAACGATCCATCTGCATTGAGTTTCTTCATGCGTATACACCAATAGACATGGTTCGCATGTCTCAAACTTTTCAAAAACGAGTGAATCCAAAGATCCATCAACATGGAGCTTCTTCATGCGTTTTATACCAATATGACTTACATGGCAGTGCCACAAGTAAGTGGTACTATCATAACTATCTTATATCTTTTGGCATGAAAATGTGTATCACTACGATCGAGATTCAATAAACCATTCATTTTGGGTGCAAGACCATTGAAGGTATTATTCAAATAAATAGAGTAACCATTATTCTCCTTAAATGAATAACCGTGTTGCGATAGACATAATCCAATCATGTCTATGCTCAACGCAAACACCAAATGACATTTATTCAGGTTTAATACTAATCTTGGTGGTAGAGGGAGCGTGCGATGTTTGATCACATCAAACTTGGAAACACTTCCAACACATATCGTCAACTCACCTTTAGCTAGTCTCCGTTTATTCCGTAGCTCTTTTATTTCGAGTTACTAACACTTAGCAACCGAACCGGTATGTAATACCCTAGTGCTACTAGGAGTACTAGTAAAGTACACATTAACATAATGTATATCTAATGTACTTCTATCGACCTTGCCAGCCTTCTTATCTACCAAGTGTCTAGGGTAATTTTGCTCCAGTGGCTGTTCCCCTTATTACAGAAGCACTTAGTCTCGGTTTTGGGTTCAACCTTGGGTTTCTTCACTGGAGAAGCAACTGATTTGTCGTTTCATGAAGTGTCCCTTCTTGCCCTTGCCCTTCTTGAAACTAGTGGTTTCACCAACCATCAACAATTGATGCTCCTTCTTGATTTCTACTTTCGCGGTGTCAAACATCGTGAATACCTCAAAGATCATCTATCCCTGATATGTTATAGTTCATCACGAAGCTCTAGCAGCTTGGTGGCAATGACTTTGGAGAAACATCACTATCTCATCTGGAAGATCAACTCCCACTCGATTCAAGTGTTGCACTCAGACAATCTGAGCACAAGCTCAACGATTGAGCTTTTCTCCCTTAGTTTGCAGGCTAAGAAAATCGTCGGAGGTCTTATACCTCTTGACGTGGGCACGAGCCTGAAATCCCAATTTCAGCCCTTGAAACATCTCATATGTTTCGCGACATTTCGGAAACGTCTTTGGTGCCTCATCTCTAAACTGTTTAACTGAACTATCACGTAGTTATCAAAACGTGTATGTCCGATGTTCGCAACATCCACAGACGACGTTTGGGGTTCAGCACACTGAGCGGTGCATTAAGGACATAAGCTTTCTACTGTCCGCATAATCGCTACTGTCAACTTTCAACTATATTTTCTCTAGGAACATATCTAAACAGTGAAACTAAAGCGCGAGCTTACGACATAATTTGCAAAGGTCTTTTGACTATGTTCAGGATAATTAAGTTCATCTTATGAACTCCCACTCAGATAGACATCCCTCTAGTCATCTAAGTGATTACATGATCCGAGTCAACTAGGCCGTGTCCGATCATCAGGTGAGACGGACTAGTCATCATCGGTGAACATCTTCATGTTGATCGTATCTACTATACGACTCATGCTCGACCTTTCGGTCTCTTGTGTTCCGAGGCCATGTCTATACATGCTAGGCTCGTCAAGTTAACCTAAGTGTTTCGCGTGTGTAAATCTGGCTTACACCCGTTGTATGTGAACATAAGAATCTATCACACCCGATCATCACGTGGTGCTTCGAAACGACGAACTTTCGCAACAGTGCATAGTTAGGGGGAACACTTTCTTGAAATTTTAATGAGGGATCATCTTATTTACTACCGTCGTTCTAAGCAAATAAGATGCATAAACATGATAAACATCACATGCAATCAAATAGTGACATGATATGGCCAATATCATTTTGCTCCTTTTGATCTCCATCTTCGGGGCTCCATGATCATCATCGTCACCGGCATGACACCATGATCTCCATCATCATGATCTCCATCATCATGTCTCCATGAAGTTGTCTCGCCAACTTATTACTTCTACTACTATGGCTACCGGTTAGCAATAAAGTAAAGTAATTACATGGCGTTGTTCAATGACACGCAGGTCATACAATAAATAAAGACAACTCCTATGGCTCCTGCCGGTTGTCATACTCATCTACATGCAAGTCATGATTCCTATTACAAGAACATGATCAATCTCATACATCACATATCATTCATCACATTCTTCTTGGCCATATCACATCACATAGCATACCCTGCAAAAACAAGTTAGACGTCCTCTAATTGTTGTTTGCATGTTTTACATGGCTGTTATGGGTTTCTAGCAAGAACATTTCTTACCTACGCAAAACCACAACGTGATATGCCAATTGCTATTTACCCTTCGTAAGGACCCTTTTCATCGAATCCGTTCCAACTAAAGTGGGAGAGACTGGCACCCGCTAGCCACCTTATGCACCAAGTGCATGTCAGTTGGTGGAACCTGTCTCACGTAAGTGTACGTGTAAGGTCGGTCCGGGCCGCTTCATCCCACAATACCGTCGAAACAAGATTGGACTAGTAACGGTAAGCATATTGAACAAAATCAACGTCCACAAATACTTTGTGTTCTACTTGTGCAAAGAATCTACGCAATAGACCTAGCTCATGATGCCACTGTTGGGGAATGTAGCAGAAATTCAAAATTTTCCTACGTGTCACCAAGATCTATCTATGGAGAAACCAGCAATGAGGGGAAGGAGAGTGCATCAACATACCCATGTAGATCGCTAAGCGGAAGCGTTCAAGAGAACGGGGTTGAAGGAGTCGTACTCGTCGTGATCCAAATCACCGGAGATCCTAGTGCCGAACGGACGGCACCTCCGCGTTCAACACACGTACAGCCCGGTGACGTCTCCCATGCCTTGATCTAGAAAGGTGAGAGGGAGAGGTTGAGGAAGACTCCATCCAGCAGCAGCACAACGGCGTGGTGGTGATGGAGGAGCGTGGTAGTCCAGCAGGGCTTCGCCAAGCACCGCGAGATATGAGGAGAAAGAGAGGTAGGGCTGCGCCAACAGGAGAAGAAACTCATGTGTTGGGCTGCTCCTATGCCTCCACTATGTATAGGGGGAGAGGGGGCTGCGCCCCCACCTAGGTTTCCACCCCCTAGGGGCAGCGGCCAGCCCTAGATCCCATCTAGGGGGGCGGCCAAGGGGTGGAGAGGGGGAAACTTGCCCCTCAAGCAAGATGGGGCACCCCCTCCCCAAACCCTAGGCGCCTTGGGCCCTTGTGGGGGGCGCACCAGCCCACCTGGGGCTGGTCCCCTCCCACACTTGGCCCATGCAGCCCTCCGGGGCTTGTGGCCCCACTTGGTGGACCCCCGGGACCCTCCCGGTGGTCCCGGTACGTTACCGATAAAACCCGAAACTTTTCCGGTGACCAAAACAGGACTTCTCATATATAAATCTTTACCTCCGGACCATTCCGGAACTCCTCGTGATGTCCGGGATCTCATCCAGGACTCCGAACAACATTCGGTAACCACATACAAACTTCCTTTATAACCCTAGCGTCATCAAACCTTAAGTGTGTAGACCCTACGGGTTCGGGAGACATGTAGACATGACCGAGACATTCTCCGGTCAATAACCAACAACGGGATCTGGATACCCATGTTGGCTCCCACATGTTCCACGATGATCTCATCGGATGAACCACGATGTCAAGGACTCAATCGATCCCGTATTCAATTCCCTTTGTCTAACAGTATTGTACTTCCCGAGATTCGATCGTCGGTATCCTGATACCTTGTTCAATCTCGTTACCGGCAAGTCTCTTTACTCATTCCGTAACACATCATCCCGTGATCAACCCCTTGGTCACATTGTGCACATTATGATGATGTCCTACCGAGTGGGCCCACAGATACCTCTCCGTTTACACGGAGTGACAAATCCCAGACTCGATTCGTGCCAACCCAACAGACACTTTCGGAGATACCTATAGTGCACCTTTATAGCCACCCAGTTACGTTGTGACGTTTGGTACACCCAAAGCATTCCTACGGTATCCGGGAGTTGCACAATCTCATGGTCTAAGGAAATGATACTTGACATTAGAAAAGCTTTAGCATACGAACTACATGATCTTTGTGCTAGGCTTAGGATTGGGTCTTGTCCATCACATAATTCTCCTAATGATGTGATCCCGTTATCAATGACATCCAATGTCCATGGTTAGGAAACCGTAACCATCTATTGATCAACGAGCTAGTCAACTAGAGGCTTACTAGGGACATGGTGTTGTCTATGTATCCACACATGTATCTGAGTTTCCTATCAATACAATTATAGCATGGATAATAAACGATTATCATGAACAAGGAAATATAATAATAATAACCAATTTATTATTGCCTCTAGGGCATATTTCCAACAAGAACTACTTGGGTCAAGTCAAGGGACTTGACATGATTGAGTTGGGTTGGTGCCCACTCTATTTATGTTGATATCTGTAACCTGTCCTCATGGTTACTTGGATTCTCCTGATGCATGTCTTACAAATTGTTGAACATGTCATTGCACTCAAAACTAGCTTTCTACAAAAATTTACCTATGTCATACATTGTTGTATCTTGAGCCAAAACATGGGTTGCTTGTGAGTACATTCAAAGTACTCATTGGCTTGCCACTGGTTATTTAATTGGCTAGGCATGGAAGAACCGGAGTTTGAATAAGAGTTCTTTGGAGACGAACATGCGAACTAGGACATTTCCTAGTCAGAATGCCTGTAGGGTTAAGGCAGATGGCATGGGTTCTACTTATCGACGAAGATTTCTGCTGCTTGTGTTTCATTTGATGTTCAGCCCTTAAGGCTTTATCAATGTAAGACTTGACCATAATGGTCGTAATTTGTGTAGGACGGTATGTATGGATGTAAGACTCTTGTTATTCAGCTTTTGTGTGTTCAGTGAGCATTGATCTCTGGGATCACTGTACACCTTCATTTGGTGATCTCGACTTATGAGTCGGGGTCCCCACACTGCACCGGTATCTCAACACCAATCACCTTCGGTATGGTGGACGACTTCTTCATCCATGCCATAACCATTAGAGCCCAGCTGTCTGGAGGAACAAACATACTTACGAGCTCACCTCCAAGGTCGTTGATAAGCTCATTCATGGACTCGCTATTCCAAGCACGTCGAGGCATGTTGTGGAAGGTAAGCTTTGTTAAAAACTCAAGCTCAGAGGGCACCGAGCCCCATCCTGGCTGCCACCGATCAAAGCTCACCAGCGCGCCATCGCAGAACAAACATCGGGAAGATTCGAACACACGACTGCAGTCAAAAGTTGTCCGGAACCTGAGAAGAAATCAGCCGGTGGCGGACAGACTTTGACGAGCAAGTCACTTATTTGGATGCCGTGTGCAATGCCAAGAGCTTTGACAAGGTCGTCCAGCGAGACGGGAGGCCAGTCGCCGTTGATGGTTACCATCAGCACTTTGCTGGCAAACTGGTCGTCAAGTGCCACCATGCCACTGTTGAGCGACAACACGTAGCGACCGAAGGCAGGACGGACCTTAGGATCTCTGGCTCGGAGATCGGTGTTGACCGGCGACATGATGGTGCGCTTGAGTACATGGAGTACAGGAGGGGGATTTGGGGGAACTAGAGTAGGAATCGAGATTCCAGAGGTAGGGGAGGGGCGGGCGATTGGGGATGAAAAGGTAGCATGAATTTTGAGCACACGCCAATATGCTCTCGGCGCGCAAGCGCACAAAAACACCATTGGCGCCCATATGTCGGCCTAAGAGTCCTTATTCTTTGTTTTTTGGAGAGCCCGGCCTTTTTTAGGATCTTTTGAGAGCCCGGCCTGAGAGTCATAATTGACTTATTTGGCATTGCCTTACTACTCGGCCCATATTCAACGACACCTCACTGGCCCAAACAAGTGTACATCATCGAAAAGACACTAAGCTCAAATTATATAACTTGAAAAAAGGAGATATAGTCTGAACAATGGAGAATGGTGATGCCCTCATTTATCCCACTAGTAGTTCGAGACAATAAACAGTTCGAAACAACGATATATACAACATTCAAACACTGACTAGTGACTACTACTGACATAAACAACAAGACATGATAGTTCATAAGAAGTCTTGCTACACCACCAAAACACACCCATCTGCAGCGCTCAGACTCTCGTGATCCAGACGAGAATGAAATTCTAAACAGAGGCAACTATTACATAGTAAGAGCGACATACACGAGCATGACCAAATGACAAGGAATATGCATAACAAAAGAAATAACTACCCATCCAGAACCAGCAGCAAAGACAACAAAGTCATTCACAGAGATGATCCAACACCATCATAATTTGCAGCCCTGCTTCAGTGACCAGTGATCCAGAGACACCAGTACTCCACCCTTTCGATGCAACAGCCCAATTACCTATCAACCTGAAGGCTTGAACCACATCACTGCCTGTTGTAATTGAGACATCCAAGGATCAAAGTTAATCCAGATGCCTTTGTCATTCTCACCTTCTTTTGGCTACAGGTTGTATCATTGACAATCAGGGGAGTTTGCTCCCGAACTCCTAGGGCTCGCCGTGTAGACACCATTTTCCATAGCAAACAGAGCCTCTCTGTCATCAAGGTCCTTGCCAATGGTGATCTCCTGGTTAATCGGATAACTGAGTCCGAGAAACAGAGAGTGTGAACCAAGGCTGTTTACCCGCCTCCAACTAAAAAATCCTGAAGGCCCCAACAAGCTGGTATCCTACTCATAGACGTAATAGCCACTGTCCGGATACTCATGTATTTCATGGTGCTTGTATACAGTGGGTTTTTTGCAATATAAATTTTCTGGCTCATGTGTCCGAATGATCATCAGTCTTTTGTCATCGTCTGATCGAGCAAGGAACCAGTTGTGCTTCCTTGTTTTTGGCAAAGTTGTTGTGATTACAAAGGGCAGTAACTGTAGGGACACTGCATCATATCAAAAAGGACAGGCATTGTTAATGTAAGATCAGCATTGTTCAGAGTATGAGTAGGATAATGCAAGAAACAACATTGATATGTCCCTGTTGGAACTGGTAGGAAAATACAGGGATATGTATACTGGGTTCGAAAATATAGAAGTGCCATGCATGGTTATACTCATGCTATCTCGCAATCGATTCTTCACATGAAACTACCACGTCATGCATGTTATGTAATCATGTTTTGTCCTCACAAACAAATTCTTCAAGGTAACTAACAAACCATGCATTGTTATATACTCGTGTTCTATGGGCAAATTTTTTGTGAGGATATTATTCTAGCCATTGATTGCTGAAGGGAGAATATAGGTATGTACACATGGTAAGCATTGCAGGATTCCACTACTTCCAAATATAAAGTTCTCCATATGCACATTTACTTCCCTAATGTATGGTTAGATGAAACCAATAGTGTGATGCATGTTTCTACATCATGAAAATGAGGAAACTAACATGGCCATTGATACACAGTCATATTTAGTAGTAGTATATAGATTACTGTAAAATAAGGATAATATCCATATATTCCTAACCGTTTGATTATTCAGGGGTACAAATTGGCTGTAATGACATGGTCACAATCACATGAATAACTCATTCCAAATATAGCTGATTTACGGTGTCTCTAATACATTGCCATAGTTCTACTCAAATTCTGCTGAAACAGGGATATGCCAATCATCACAAAAAGTTCAAACAGTGTCATGGCGTCATCATTAACATGAGACGGAAACAACTTACACGCATCATCCCAGCAATACATGGTGCCATCTGCTTTGTCAATCGCGTAGATGATGCCATTCTGTTCAATAGCATCATAGAAGTGTGTATTAGCTTTGACGATGATCCACTGCGAGCTGAGTTGTCTCCAGCTAAAGAAGGCACCGGCGTAAAGATAGGCGAGTCCGTGGTCGAACAAGGCAATTAGCTTGAAGTCTGCGTAATTCGCATGTCGTGTGGGCACTTGGCATATTACAATATTCTGCAAAACAAGGTCTGTCCAACTGATGTGGTAATCTAGATGACTTGGACCGTGATGGTAAAACTCTATATAATCCAACGGAGGAAGGATAATGTCATGGGAGGTCTGGAAGTTCACGAGCACCAACTTTTTACTGTCTTCTCTAAAGGCAGCCATCCAGTGGGAGTTCATGCCAACCCAGTACATACCTGCCAAGAAGTTTCGGGCGATGGAGATCGGATCGAAGTCGAGGAAAATGATGTACGGTGACCCACTACATACCTGCAAAGAAGTTTCGGCTAATGGAGATCGGATTGAAGTCGAGGGGCATCATGTATGCCTCCGTATCATGGTGAGCTAATCTTGCAAGACCAGCTAGCAGCTAGCAGGGTGTCTTGAAAAGCTTAGGCCTCGCTTCGACGATGGCCATGTGCATGTCCCTCGAGCATGCAGCCAGCCACAGGGCGCTCAACATATCCATACACGAACAACAGAGGTCGAGGATGTCACTGGGGAGATTCCTCCAATCGCGGCTCATATGGATGCTACACGGTTCGCGTTCAGCCATGGTGGAGTTTGGAAGGTGGGGGTTTTGGGGGGGCTTGATTTACGGGGGAGAAGGCTGTCGGTGCTGGAGCGGCTAGCGAGGGAATAGTGGTACTGGGGGAGGCGAGCGAGGCGACGGTACACGAGTGCACAGTGAGATGGAGACGGAGATGGAGATGGAGATGGAGTGGTGATATGGGAGGGGAGAGGGAGATGAGGCGAGGAATCCTAATGTGATGTACAGCGGCGGTGACAAACTGCACAGTGCACAGGGTGAGGCTGACTTTGGTAACCCGAACACGCCGACTGGACTAGTGTCAGGAACATGAGTACTCCAGTACTATATAGCGGAAATAGGTCTCCCGTGCTAGCATGCCTGTTCACTTCATCCTCCAGGTATCATCCATATTGCGAGTAGAACCAAATTCTCGTGCATGCGGAAGTGCGAAGATGGGCCTTTGATGAGGATAACCGTGTACTCCCTCCGTCTAGGTGAGCGCAACCTAGGTGGCTATAGATTGGATGAGAAAGAGCACCGGGACGAGCAAAACTTCCAACCACGACACTGTTACAAATGGAAGCAAAATCAGCAATTAATACGTAGTTATAAGGATGCCTTTTCAGCTCTCCAAGCAGGCCCAATCAACGCCCTGCCGCGATGCATGCATTGGTCATTCTGGTGTATCAAGGACGGCATGCAGATCGTTCCACACTTGAGAAGAGGAAAAATGGAAAGGTAGAACGCGGCAGCAGAGGAAGAGAATGCTGGCTAACGAGGCTGGGAGGGGATCGAGCAGGAAGTTAATGCTCCACGCCTAAAGGTTTTGGGAAAACCTGATTTTCATAAGGTGACTTACTCACCTAAACGGAGAGATTATTCCTTAACCAGAGAATGTTGCAGCATTGTATGGCAAAGTGTGTCTCCCACTCACGTGCCAATATCCATCTGAACCAGCTACGACACATTTTTTTATCTGTTTGCATAGGTCCCACCTATCAGGAAGGATGGGCACGTACACGAACAGGTACAACTCATCAGTCTACCCGCATAGCCTTTTAGTTTAGTCTACCTAGCCGTCTAATCAACTGCCTGCACGCCACTTCTCCCATTTACTTCTCCATCGGGAACCGATTTTCCTCGGCTTGTTCACCTCCCCTTCGTCTTCATTTGCATCCAAACCCCACTGCATTCACATTGTTTTAACCTCTTTAAGTAATCATCTACTACTTCAGTTAGACTAGCCATCTAATCCTAATTCTCCAAACTTCGTGAAGATGGGCCTTGGTATAGCACCGGTAGACCGTTTGTCAAGTTTTGTGCCATTTGGAGTTCGTTTGATACTCCAACGGTTAACCGGGTAACCGGATAGCCCTCTTTATGTTGCAGCCCAACACCCCTCTAAAGTGGCCCAATAACCCATCCAAACCCCCTCCATGCTCTTGGTCGTTCGATCACGATCGTGTGGGCAAAAACTGCACTCCATTTGGAGCCTCCTAGCTCCCTCTATCTATAAATTAGCCCCTCCCCCCGAAATTCGTGGATGAATTCCACCCAAAACCTAGCTCCCCTCACCTCCCGCCGCCGGACGCGTCCGTTCGCACTGGACACGTCCGCCGCCGTCGGCTCCAGCCAACCCGTGCGTGACACGTAGCACGATGCCGCCTCCCTCCGCCACGGCCAGCTCCAGCCCACGGCCCGCCCGCGCCCGAGCCGTCCTGCGCGCTCCCCGCCGCCGATCGCCATGCCCACCGCCGAGTCGCCGCGCCGCCTCCTGCGGGCACCCGAGCCTCGCCGGACCCGCCGCAGCCGCCCGATCCCCGCCTCCCGCCGACTTCGCCGCCCCCGGTCGCCGCCCCGCCGTCCGCCGTCTCGCCAGAGTCGCCGGATCGGGGAGTGGGACGAGATCCACCACTCCCCCGATCCAAACGCCTCCCCCATCCCGGACCCCCTCATCCTGGAACGCCTCCTCCCGTTTCTTCGCGAGGGTATATTTTCACCAAGTTCCCAGATTTCAAACTTTATGTGTGCATGTTTGGATGCTCATAACTTCGTGTGTGCTCCTCCGTTTTGCATGCACAATATATCGAATTGTTCATCATAAGATGCTCTTCATTTCATTCCATTGTGCCATGCTTTTTTGAGTTCATCATGATGCCCAAATCATCGTTGCAGGAGTGCTATATGATGTTGACTGCTGCCTGTTATCATAACTTACTGTTTTGTCTTTTCCGTTGCATTCTCTGTGTGCATCCTATGATCTTGATGTCTACATGAGTTTTGAGCTACATCATGCCATATTTACAGTGGTGCAATCCATGTATTTTTGTGAGTCTTGTAGTGAGTGCAATGAGCTCATGAAGTAGGGTACTTGCTGTTACTGTTTTGCTAGACTGAGTCTGTTATATCATGATGCTATGTAAACCTGGTGCTATAAGTCATTCTATGCATAATCTGGAGATGTTCACTAAGTATGTTTTGTCGTACATGTCATGCTATATCCATCCATGCCCCTGGTTGCATTTATAGCCTGCTGTAGCTTGTTATAATCTTTCTCTCAAATTGCTAGATAATGTTGCTGTCAGCCTGTTAGCTTCAAGTTCAGTTTTGCCATGAGCTTTGCTAGTGATCCATGCATCCTATGAACTTTCTCTTGCCATTCTTAGCTTCATAAACATGTAATATTGCTATTGGTCACCTTTTCATGTCATTTGTTGCTCTGTGATGAGTGGTACAAGCTCACCAACATGCCTACTTATTGTTGTTCCTGCCATATCTGAATCTGTCATATCATTTGCCATGTTTGCATGGATGCTACCAACTTTTCTGTTGATCTTTGGAATAAGTTCAGTAAGTGAGTATTGTTTTTTGTCTTTTGTACTATCACTCCATGCCTTTTTTTGCCATGATAAGTTCCTGTAGCATGTAGTTTGATAGCTCTAAACATTGCAACCTGATGTTATTTCTGCCAAGTCTGTAAACTGTTATTATTTGCAATCTTGCCATGTCCTTTTGAGCATGTTCTAATGATTTCTGGAGATAGCTAAGTGTTCATGTTTTATCATCCTTTACTTGTAAATCACGTCCATGCCTTTTATTTTTATGTTGAGATGCTGTAGCATATTGTTTTGATGCTTGCTAGTTTCCTAGTTGCTGTTTTGGATAGCTTGTCCTTTGAACTTGTAGTGTATGTGTTGAATCGTTGCTCCGTTTTGAGTGTGCTCTATACGAAACTTGCTTTGAATTGCATGTAGTTTCATATTATCATGTTGAATCCTTGTTTTGAGGTGTTTGCTTGATGTTTGGGTGCATTTTGCGTCAATGCCATGCTTATCTTGTTTTGCTCATATCTTCTAGGCCGTAGCTCCAAATTAAATGAACGTTATATATAACTTGACTATAATTTCGTGTAGATCATCTTGGTGCATCTTAACTTGCTGTTTAACAACTTGAACATAAGGTTTATTCAGTTCTGGACAAATTTCGAGAGTTGCATATGAGGACTTACCGGATTTGTTATATGTTGTTTCTGGCCTCATTTAAACTTGCTTTGATGTGTTGTTCTTGTTTGCGTCATCTCTTGCCATGAGTAGCTTCATGTAGCTTTGTCATGCATCATGCTTGGTTGTGCATCATGTCATGTATATGTGTGGTGTGTTTACCATGTTGTGTGCTTCTTCTCGATAGTTCCTGTTTCGTTGCGATCATGAGGATTCGTTCGTCTATGCTTGGTTTGTCTTCGTGGCTTCATCTTCTTCATGGAATCGTTCTTCTTCCTTGCGGGATTTCAGGCAAGATGACCGTCACCTTGGATCTCACTACTATCATTGCTATGATAGTTGTTGGGGAACGTAGTAATTTCAAAAAAAAATCGTACGCACACGCAAGATCATGGTGATGGCATAGCAACGAGAGGGGAGAGTGTTGTCCACGTACCCTCGTAGACCGTAAGCGGAAGCATTAGCACAACGCGGTTGATGTAGTCGTACGTCTTCACGATCCGACCGATCCAAGCACCGAACGTACGGCACCTCCGAGTTCAGCACACGTTCAGCTCGATGACGATCTCCGGCCTCCGATCCAGCAAAGCTCCGGGGATGAGTTCCGTCAGCACGACGGCGTGGTGACGATGATGATGTTCTACCGGCGCAGGGCTTCGCCTAAACTCCGCGACGATATGACCGAGGTGGAATATGGTGGAGGGGGGCACCGCACACGACTAAGGAACGATCCGTAGATCAACTTGTGTGTCATGGGGTGCCCCCCTGCCCCCGTATATAAAGGAGGGAGGGGGGAGGTGCGGCCGGCCTAGGAGGGGGCGCGCCAAGGGGAGTCCTACTCCCATCGGGAGTAGGACTCCCTCCTTCCTTGTTGGAGTAGGAGAAGGGGGGAAAGAGGGGGAGAGGAGGAAGGAAAGGGGGGCCGCACCCCTTGTCCAATTCGGACCAGAGGGGGGCTGCACGCCTCCTTCCTTTCGGCCTCTCTCCTCTATTCCCGTATGGCCCAATAAGGCCCATATACTCCCCGGCGAATTCTCGTAACTCTCGGTACTCTGAAAAATACCCGAATCACTCGGAACCTTTCCGAACTCCAAATATAGTCGTCCAATATATCGATCTTTATGTCTCGACCATTTCGAGACTCCTCGTCATGTCCCTGATCTCATCCGAGACTCTGAACTTCTTTAGTACATCAAAACTCATAAACTCATAATATAACTGTCATCGTAACGTTAAGCGTGCGGACCCTACGGGTTCGAGAACTATGTAGACATGACCTAGAACTATTCTCGGTCAATAACCAATAGCGGAACCTGGATGCCCATATTGGTTCCAACACATTCTACGAAGATCTTTATTGGTCAAACCGCATAACAACATACGTTGTTCCCTTTGTCATTGGTATGTTACTTGCCCGACATTTGATCGTCGGTATCCAATACCTAGTTCAATCTCGTTACTGGCAAGTCTCTTCACTCGTTACGTAATGCATCATCCCGTAACCAACTCATTGGTCACATTGCTTGCAAGGCTTATAGTGATGTGCATTACCGAGAGGGCCCAGAGATACCTCTCCGACAATCGGAGTGACAAAACCTAATCTCGAAATACACCAACTCAACATGTACCTTCGGAGACACCTATAGTACTCCTTTATAATCACCCAGTTACGTTGTGACGTTTGGTAGTACCCAAAGTGTTCCTCCGGTAAACGGGAGTTGCATAATCTCATAGTTACAGGAACATGTATAAGTCATGAAGAAAGCAATAGCAACATACTAAACGATCAAGTGCTAGGCTAACGGAATGGGTCATGTCAATCACATTATTCTCCTAATGATGTGATCCCATTAATCAAATGACAACACATGTCTATGGTTAGGAAACATAACCATCTTTGATTAATGAGCTAGTCAAGTAGAGGCATACTAGTGACTATATGTTTGTCTATGTATTCGCACATGTATCATGTTTCCGGTTAATACAATTCTAGCATGAATAATAAATATTTATCATGAAATAAGGAAATAAATAATAACTTTATTATTGCCTCTAAGGCATATTTCCTTCAGTCTCCCACTTGCACTAGAGTCAATAATCTAGTTCACATCGCTATGTGATTTAACACCAATATTCACATATGCATGTGATTAATACCCATAGTTCACATCATCATGTGATCAACACCCAAAGGGTTAACTAGAGTCAATAATCTAGTTCACATCGCTATGTGATTAACACCCAAAAGAGTACTAAGGTATGATCATGTTTTGCTTGTAAGAGAAGCTTAGTCAACGGGTCTGTCATATTCAGAGTCGTATGTATTTCGCAAATATTCTATGTCCACAATGCTCTGCACGGAGCTACTCTAGCTAATTGCTCCCACTTTCAATATGTATCCGGATTGAGACTTAGAGTCATCTGGATCCGTGTAAAAGATTGCACCAATGTAACTCTTTACGACGGGCTCTTTTATCACCTCCATAATCGAGAAATATTCCCTTAGTTCTTCACTAAGGATATTCTTGACCACTGTCCAGTGATCTACTCTTAGATCAAAATTGTATTCCTTTGCCAAACTCAGAGCAAGGTATACAATATGTCTGGTTCACAGCATAGCATACTTTATAGAACCTATGACTGAGGCATAGGGAATGACTTTTCATTCTCTTTCTATTTTCTGCCATGGTCGGGTCTTGAGTCTTACTCAACTTCACACCTTGTAACATAGGAAAGAACTCCTTCTTTGACTGTTCCATTTTGAACTATTTCAAAAATTTATCAAGGTATGTACTCATTGAAAAATCTTATCAAGCGTCTTGATCTATCTATATAGATCTTCATGCTCAATTTGTAAGCAGCTTCACCGAGGTCTTGCTTTGAAAAACTCTTATTCAAGTTTCCTTTCATGCTATCCAGAATTTCCATATCATTTCCAATTAACAATATGTCATCCACATATAATATTAGAAATGCTACAGAGCTCCCACTCACTTTCTTGTAAATACAGGCTTCTTCAAAAGTCTGTATAAAACCATATGCTTTGATCAACTCATCAAAGCGTATATTCCAACTCCGAGATGCTTGCACCAGTCCATTGATGGATTGTTGGAGCTTGCACACTTTGTTAGCATCTTTAGGATTGACAAAAACTTTCTGGTTGCATCATATACAACTCTTCTTTAATAAATCCATTAAGGAATGCAGTTTGACATCCATTTGCCAGATTTCATAAAATGTGGCAATTGCTAACATGATTCAGACAGACTTAAGCTTCGATACAAGTGAGAAAATCTCATCGTATTCAACACCTTGAACTTTTTGAAAACATTTCGCAACAAGCCGAGCTTAGTAGATAGTAACACTACTATCAATGTCCGTCTTCCTCTTGAAGATCCATTTATTTAACATGGCTTGCTGATCATCGAGCAAGTCAATCAAAGTCCATACTTTGTTCTCATACATGGATCATATCTCAGATTTTATGGCCTCAAGCCATTTCGTGGAATCTGGGCTCATCATCGCTTCCTCATAGTTCGTAGGTTCATCATGGTCTAGTAACATGACTTCTAGAACAGGATTACCGTACCACTCTGGTGCGGATCTTACTCTGGAAGACCTACGAGGTTCTGTAGTAACTTAATCTGAAGTTTCATGATCATCATCATTAACTTCCTCACTAATTGGTGTAGTAGTCACAGGAACAGATTTCTGTGATGAACTACTTTCCAATAAGGGAGCAGGTACAGTTACCTCATCAAGTTCTACTTTCCTCCCACTCACTTCTTTCCAGAGAAACTCCTTCTCTAGAAAGGATCCATTCTTAGCAATGAATGTTTTGCCTTTGGATTTGTGATAGAAAGAGTACCCAACAGTTTCCTTTGGGTATTCTATGAAGACACACTTCTCCGATTTGGGTTCGAGCTTATCAGGTTGAAAACCTTTTTCATATAAGCATCGCAACTCCAAACTTTAAGAAACGACAGCTTAGGTTTACTGCTAAACCATAGTTCATACGGTGTTGTCTCAACGGATTTAGATGGTGCCCTTTTAAACGTGAATGCAGCTGTCTCTAATGCACAACCCCAAAATGATAGTGGTAAAACCGATAAGAGACATCATAGATCGCACCATATCCAATAAAGTGCAGTTACGATGTTCGGACACACCATAACGTTGTGGTGTTCCAGGTGGCGTGAGCTATGAAACTATTCCACATTGTTTTAATTGAAGACCAAACTCGTAACTCAAATATTCGTCTCCGCGATCAGATCGTAGAAACTTTATTTTCTTGTTACGATGATTTTTCCCCTTCACTCTAAAATTCTTTGAACCTTTCAATTATTTCAGACTTATGTTTCATCAAGTAGATATACCCATATCTGCTCAAATCATTTTGTGAAGGTCAGAAAATAACGATACTTGCCACGAGCATCAACACTCATTGGATCGCATACATCGGTATGTATTATTTCCAATAAGTCAGTAGCTTGTTCCATTGTTCCGGAGAACGGAGTTTTTAGTCATCTTGCCCAAAAGGCACGGTTCGCAAGCATCAAATGATTCATAACCAAGTAATTCCAAAAATCCATCTTTATGGAGTTTCTTCATGCGCTTTACACCGATATGACCCAAATGGCAGTGCCATAAATAACTTGCACTATCATCATCAACTTTGCATCTTTTGGCATCAATATTATGAATATGTGTATCACTACGACCGAGATCCAACAAACTATTTTCATTGGGTGTATGACCATCAAAGGTTTTATTCATTTAAACAGAACAACAATTATTCTCTGATTTTAAATGAATAACTGTATTGCAATAAACATGATCAAATCATATTCATGCTCAACGCAAACACCAAATAACATTTATTTAGGTTCAACACTAATCTCGAAAGTATAGGGAGTGTGCGATGATGATCATAGCAATCTTGGAACCACTTCCAACATACATCGTCACTTCACCCTCAACTAGTTTTTGTTTATTCTGTAACTCCTGTTTCGAGTTACTAATCTTAGCAACCGAACAAGTATCAAATACTCAGGGGTTACTATAAACACTAGTAAGGTACACATCAATAACATGTATATCAAATATACCCTTGTTCACTTTGCCATCCTTCTTATCCACCAAATATTCAAGGCATTTCCGCTTCTAGTGACCATTTCCTTTGCAGTGTAAGCACTCAGTTTCAGGCTTTGGTTCAGCTTTGGGCTTCTTCATGGGAGTGACAACTTGCTTGTCATTCTACTTGAAGTTCCCCTTTCTTTCCCTTTGCCCTTTTTCTTGAAACTAGTGATCTTGTCAACCATCAACACTTGATGCTCTTTCTTGATTTCTAACTTCGTTGATTTCAACATCACGAAGCGCTCGGGAATCGTTTTCGTCATCCCTTGCATACTATAGTTCATCACAAAGTTCTACTAAATTGGTGATGGTGACTAGAGAATTCTGTCAATCACTATCTTATCTGGAAGATTAACTCCCACTTGATTCAAGCGATTGAAGTACCCAGACAATCTGAGCACATGCTCACTAGTTGAGCGATTCTCCTCCATCTTTTAGCTATAGAACTTGTTGGAGATTTTATATCTCTCAACTCGGGTATTTGCTTGAAATATTAACTTCAACTCTTGGAACATCTCATATGGTCCATGACATTCAAAACGTCTTTGAAGTCCCGATTCTAAGCCGTTAAGCATGGTGCACTGAACTATAAAGTAGTCATCATATTGAGCTAGCCAAACGTTCATAACATCTGCATCTGCTCCTGCAATAGGTCTGTCACCTAGCGGTGCATTAAGGACATAATTCTTCTGTGCAGCAATGAGGATAAACCTCAGATCACGGATCCAATCCGCATCATTTCTACTAACATCTTTCAACATAGTTTTCTCTAGGAACATATCAAAATAAACATATGAAAGCAACAACGCGAGCTATTGATCTATAACATAATTTGCAAAATACAACCAGGACTAAGTTCATGATAAATTAAAGTTCAATTAATCATATTACTTAAGAACTCCCACTTAGATAGACATCCCTCTAATCCTCTAAGTGATCACGTGATCCATATCAACTAAACCATGTCCGATCATCACGTGAGATGGAGTAGTTTCAACGGTGAACATCAATATGTTGATCATATCTACTATATGATTCACGCTCGACCTTTCGGTCTCCGTGTTCCGAGGCCATATCTGTATATGCTAGGCTCGTCAAGTTTAACGTGAGTATTCCGCGTGCGCAACTGTTTTGCACCCGTTGTATTTGAACGTAAAGCCTATCACACCCGATCATCACGTGGTGTCGCAGCACGAAGAACTTTTGCAACGGTGCATACTCAGGGAGAACACTTCTTGATAATTAGTGAGAGATCATCTTATAATGCTACCGTCAAACAAAACAGAATAAGATGTATAACAGATAAATATCATATGCAATCAAAATATGTGACATGATATGGCCATGATCATCTTGCGCCTTTGATCTCCATCTCCAAAGTACTGTCATGATCTCTATCGTTACCGGCACGACACCATGATCTTCATCATCTTGATCTATATCAATGTGTCGTCACATGGTCGTCTCACCAACTATTGCTCTTGCAACTATTGCTATCGCATAGCGATAAACTAAAGCAATTATTTGGCACTTGCATCTTATGCAACAAAGAGACAACCATAGGGCTTCTGCCAGTTGCCGATAACTTCAGCAAAACATGATCATACAACAACTTATATCTCATCACGTCTTGACCATATCACATCACAACATGCCCTGCAAAAACAAGTTAGACATCCTCTACTTTGTTGTTGCAAATTTTACGTGGCTGCTACGGGCTTAGCAAGAACCGTTCTTACCTACGCATCAAAACCACAACGATAGTTCATCAAGTTAGTGTTGTTTTAACCTTCGCAAGGACCGAGCGTAGCCAGACTCGGTTCAACTAAAGTGAGAGAGACAGACACCCGCCAGCCACCTTTAAGCACAAGTGCTTGTAACGGTGAAACTAGTCTCGCGTAAGCGTACGCGTAATGTCGGTTTGGGCCGCTTCATCTCACAATACCGCTGAACCAAAGTAGACATGCTGGTAAGCAGTATGACTTGTATCGCCCACAACTCACTTGTGTTCTACTCGTGCATATAACATCAACGCATAAAACCTAGGCTCGGATGCCACTGTTGGGGAACGTAGTAATTTCAAAAAAAAATCCTACGCACACGCAAGATCATGGTGATGGCATAGCAACGAGAGGGGAGAGTGTTGTCCACGTACCCTCGTAGACCGTAAGCGGAAGCGTTAGCACAACGCGGTTGATGTAGTCGTACGTCTTCACGATCCGACCGATCCAAGCACCGAACGTACGGCACCTCCAAGTTCAGCACACGTTCAGCTCGATGACGATCTCCGGCCTCCGATCCAGCAAACCTCCGGAGATGAGTTCCGTCAGCACGACGGCGTGGGGACGATGATGATGTTCTACCGGCGCAGGGCTTCGCCTAAACTCCGTGACGATATGACCGAGGTGGAATATGGATGAGGGGGCACCGCACACGGCTAAGGAACGATCCGTAGATCAACTTGTGTGTCATGGGGTGCCCCCTGCCCCCGTATATAAAGGAGGGAAGGGGGAGGTGCGGCCGGCCTAGGAGGGGGCGCGCCAAGGGGAGTCCTACTCCCACCGGGAGTAGGACTCCCTCCTTCCTTGTTGGAGTAGGAGAACGGGGGAAAGAGGGGGAGAGGAGGAAGGAAAGGGGGGCCGCACCCCTTGTCCAATTCGGACCAGAGGGGGGCTGCGCGCCTCCTTCCTTTCGGCCTCTCTCCTCTATTTCCGTATGGCCCAATAAGGCCCATATACTCCCCGACGAATTCTCGTAACTCTCCGGTACTCCGAAAAATACCCGAATCACTCGGATCCTTTCCGAACTCCGAATATAGTCGTCCAATATATTGATCTTTACGTCTCGACCATTTCGAGACTCCTCGTCATGTCCCTGATCTCATCCGGGACTCTGAACTTCTTCGGTACATCAAAACTCATAAACTCATAATATAATTGTCATCGTAACGTTAAGCGTGCGGACCCTACGGGTTCGAGAACTATGTAGACATGACCTAGAACTATTCTCGGTCAATAACCAATAGCGGAACCTGGATGGCCATATTGGTTCCTACACATTCTACGAATATCTTTATCGGTCAAACCGCATAACAACATACGTTGTTCCCTTTGTCATTGGTATGTTACTTGCCCGAGATTTAATTGTCGGTATCCAATACCTAGTTCAATCTCGTTACCGGCAAGTCTCTTTACTCATTACGTAATGCATCATCCCGTAACCAACTCATTGGTCACATTGCTTGCAAGGCTTATAGTGATGTGCATTACCGAGAGGGCCCAGAGATACCTCTCCGACAATCGGAGTGACAAAACCTAATCTCGAAATACGCCAACTCAACATGTACCTTCGGAGACACCTGTAGTACTCCTTTATAATCACCCAGTTACGTTGTGACGTTTGGTAGTACCCAAAGTGTTCCTCCGGTAAACGGGAGTTGCATAATCTCATAGTTACAGGAACATGTATAAGTCATGAAGAAAGCAATAGCAACATACTAAACGATCAATTGCTAGGCTAACAGAATGGGTCAGGTCAATCACATTATTCTCCTAATGATGTGATCCCATTAATCAAATGACAACACATGTATATGGTTAGGAAACATAACCATCTTTGATTAATGAGCTAGTCAAGTAGAGGCATACTAGTGACTATATGTTTGTCTATGTATTCACACATGTATCATGTTTCCGGTTAATACAATTCTAGCATGAATAATAAATATTTATCATGAAATAAGGAAATAAATAATAACTTTATTATTGCCTCTAGGGCATATTTCCTTCAATAGTTGCTTCGTTCTATCGCTTTGCTGCGCTACCTATCACCTATTCTTCAAGCCTCCCAATTTGCCATGTCAGCCTGTAACCTTTTCACCCTTCCTAGCAAACCATTGCTTGGCTATGTTACCGCTTTGCTCAGACCCTCTTATAGCGTTGCTAGTTGCAGGTGAAGTTGAAGATTGCTCCATGATGGATAGGATTATGTTGGGATATCACAATATCTCTTATTGAATTAATGCATCTATATACTTGGTAAAGGGTGGAAGGCTCGGCCTTATGCCTAGTGTTTTGTTCCACTCTTGCCGCCCTAGTTTCCGTCATACCGGTGTTATGTTCCCGGATTTTGCGTTCCTTATGCGGTTGGGTGATTTATGGGACCCCCTTGACAGTTCGCTTTGAATAAAACACCTCCAGCAAGGCCCAACCTTGGTTTTAC
>NC_041391.1:610476012-610480120 GCF_002162155.2 Triticum dicoccoides | reverse complement strand
GGGCCAGTGCTTCTCTAAGTGCTGGTCTAAACCGAGCGATGTCCGGCGCCCCCTGGGCAACCAAGGTCTATGCCAACCTGACGTCTGGCTCATCCGGTGTGCCCTAAGAACAAGATACGTGCGACTCCTATCGGGATTTGTCGGCACATCGGGCGGCTTTGCTGGTCTTGTTTTACCATTATCGAAATGTCTTGTAAACCGTGATTCCGAGACTGATCGGGTCTTCCTGGGAGAAGGTATATACTTTGTTGACCATGAGAGCTTGTGATGGGCTAAGTTGGGACACCCCTGCAGGGTATAAACTTTAGAGAGCCGTGCCCGCGGTTATGTGGCAGATGGGAATTTGTTAATGTCCGGTTGTAGAGAACTTGACACCAGATACGAATTGAAATGCATCAACCGTGTGTGTAGGCGTGATGGTCTCTTTTTGGCGGAGTCCGGGAAGTGAACACGGTTTTGGGTTATGTTTGACGTAAGTAGGAGTTCAGGATCACCTCTTGATCATTGTTAGCTTCATGACCCTTTCGCTTGCTCTCTTCTCGCTCTCATTTGCGAATGTTAGCCACCATATATGCTTAGTCGCTGCAGCAACCTCACCACTTTACCCCTTCCTTACCCTTTAAGCTTTGCTAGTTTTGATACCCATGGTAATGGGATTGTTGAGTCCTCATGGCTCACAGATTACTACAACAATAGTTGCAGGTATAGATTTTGCGATGATCATAACGCGAGAGTGATGTTTGCTTGTTTTGGAGTTCTTCTTCTGCTTCTTCTTCGATCAGGGGATAGGTTCCAGGTCGGCAGCCTGGGCTAGCAGGGTGGATGTCGTTCGAGTTTATGTTTGTGTTTCATCCGTAGTCGGATGGTGCTCTTATGTATTGTGATGTTGTATTCATGTGGCATTGTATGCCTTTTGTATGTATCCCCATCTATTATGTAATGTTGATGTAATGATATCCACCTTGCAAAAGCGTTTCAATATGCGGTTCTATCCTTGGTGGGACCTTCGAGTCTCTTTAGGATAGTAGCACATATTGGGCGTGAAAAGTTGGTATCAGAGCCTCAACCGACCCTAGGAGCCCCCTTGATTGATCGTGTAGTTTGGCCATTGTTGAGTCCAGAAGAAAACTTTTTCGGAGTCTAGTTATATCGGAGAGTAGGAATTCTTTTTACTCCTCAGTCCCTTCGTCGCTCTGGTGAGGAATCTTGACGTAGGTGTTTTGAATTACTTCTCTTCCCCTTCAAATTTTCTTTAGGATCACGTAGTTAGTTTTTCGATCGTTGTTCCTCAGCTCTTTTCATCCGGTGCATTTCTCGTCAAGTTGACTCGAGCCTCTTCATCTTTGCATTCAGTCCTCAGTTGTTTTCTTTCCCACCCGCCCACCCCTTTTTCTCCTCGGAACCGGAGTCCGTAATCGAGTATCCATCCTACTCATGCGAAGCCTTTGCTTTCTTTCAACCGGTGTTTTCTCTTCAAGATATTCGTCGATTTCCCCTTCCAAATTGCCTTTGTTTTCCCGCCCTCCCACCTTCTTCTTCCCGGAGCCTGAGTCTGTTTCGAGCATCAATTTCATTCGTGTGGAGCCTCTTCAGTCTTTCGTCAATTGTTTCAACCGGTGAATTCTCGTTTCGTTCGACATCCTTCATCTCTTTTCTTCTCCGGTGGATTCAATTCAAGTTTTTTTCGGGTTGATCACATCCTTTTCCTTGGATCAAGTATTCTCCTTGCTCGTTTGCCTCTCGCCATTCAATCATTCGAGAGTGCTCAAGACATCTCAGGAGATTCGTCTGTGTTTGAATTTATTCGAGGTTCTCACCTCATTCAAATATTTCAATCATTCCGGTGCATCATCTACCTCTTCAACAACCCTTTCCAACGGTGTTTTTCTCTTTAGTGGGCCCTAACCCACATGTCTTTTCCCAGGATCTTACCTGACTCTTCTAATTATTCCGTAGCCATCCCTAATTCTTTTCAAAGGGTGACGTAAGAATGGAGTCCATCAGTCACATGCCTTTTTCAGATCTCTTTCAAATTCTTTTCATTGTTGGCTCAACCTCTTTGCTTTCCATTCCACCGGAGTATCTCAGTAATTTTAGTGGTGTTTTCTCGTCGTCATTTGAAGATCGAAGAAGAGTTTTTCCTCTAAATCTTGCCCGTTCTCTCGAAGTTTGTTGGTTCTAGCTTCATGTTATCATCGTGAATTATTCCATTGGTCATATATTCTTTTCATCCATCCGGAGTATTTCAAGTGTTTTTTTTCATCTCAATCATCCGGAGGTCATCTTTTTGGAATATTTCTTCGTTCCTAGTTTTTAGATTCGTTCTCCAATTATTCTATATCCGTGCCCCTTCGTTCATCTCAATATTCTTATGGTGGTTCGTTCAAGATCCTTTTTCCTTGATTATCATTTTAATCCATTCATTCTTTCAATCCTACCGGTGGTTCATGAAGACCTTCTCAAGTTTTGCGCCATATTCCCCTTAATCCTTTTCAAGAAGAATAAGTAGTATGATAAATCCATTGCTTGTCATCAATCTAATTTTGATGAAGCATAAGCATAAAATAAATCTTATTCTTATTTCCTCAAAATGAGTAATCCCTTCCTTAGGAGTTTGTTCTTGATGAATAAATTCTAGTTCCAAGTGTTTTCATCTTTACTTTTCCGGAGTTCAAATTTCCTCGGCCATTTCGTCGGAACCTCCATCTAAATCATCGCAAGGCTCATCTTATTCTTTCATCCTTCATTCTATCTCATAATCCTTTTGTAACCGGAGTTCTTCATGGTGGTTCTTCATGATTTCATTCATTCTTCAAGAGTTCATCAAGATTTTGTTGGTGGAGTTCAAGTATCTTTTCTTCTCGCGCCTCGAAGTGCAATTAATTCTCCGTATTCTTATGAAGTGGAGTTTTGCATTTATTCATTCTTCTCAGCTATATAATCTTTTCCGCTTGTGGTCGGAGATCACCTCATAAATTGAGATGTTATCCATAAGTCCACGAAAATCTTATTCTTTCAGTTATTGATTTTCTCAACAACTTCATTCAATACTTCCTCCTAAGGTTGCTTTCAAACTCAGTTGTGGTAGATGATATCATTTCTTCTTCGTTCTTTTCATTCAACTCTTTCAATTCTTTCCGGAGGTTTTGTGTCATGTCTTCATCAAGTACCATTCCATCCTCTCAAGCTCGTGTTCTATTCCTCCATGTTTCAGCCGGAGTGCTGCCTAAATCCTTTCAGTCTTATTCGTTTCTTATCTCGTTCTAACCGGAGTGGTTTCATAGTCTTTCTGATTTCGTGAGTTTTTGATTCTCATCATTTCAGTCGTTCCCCTCTTCTTCTCGAGTGCTCTCGATTCTTTGCTTCTTCTCTTGAGTTCTTGCTTCACCTCTTCCTCTTTCTCTTCCGTCTCGTTCCTAAGATCTCGGGATGAGATCTCTTGTTAGTGGAGGAGAGTTGTAACGCCCCGGATTCGATGCGCCAGGTGTCCTCCAGTTATTCGTCGTTGTTGCCATGTCATTTTCTTGCGTGTTGCATTTTGCCATGTCATCATGTGCATCTCATTTTGCATATGTGTTCGTCTCATGCATCCGAGCATTTTCCCCGTTGTTCGTTTTGCAATCCGACACTCCTATGTCCTCCAGCGTCCCCCTTTTGTCTCCTGTTGTGAGCGGGTGTTAAACTTTGTCGGAATGGCCCGAGGTTTGCCAAGCGTCCTTGGTATAGCACCGGTAGACCGTGTGTCAAGTTTCGTGCCATTTGGAGGTTGTTTGATACTCCAACAGTTAACTGGGTAACCGGAAAGCCCTCTTTATGTTGCAGCCCAACACCCCCTCCAAAGTGGCCCAATAACCCATCCAAACTGCCTTCATGCTCTCGGTCGTTCCATCACGATCGTGTGGGCAAAAACCGCACTCCATTTGGAGTCTCCTAGCTCCCTCTATCTATAAATTAGCCCCTCCCCCCGAAATTCATGGATGAATTCCACCCAAACCTTAGCTCCCCTCACCCTGCCGCCGGACGCATCCGTTCGCGCCGGACACATCCGCTGCCGTCGCCTCCAGCCAACCCACGGCCGGCCCGCGCCAGGCCGCGCCGGGCCCGACCG